>NW_021703767.1:110180407-110295008 GCF_005190385.1 Monodon monoceros | reverse complement strand
ACACACACACACACACACACACACACACACACACACACACACACACATACAGACACGTTGGAAATTGGATCTCAGAACACCTGTTTACCCAGGTTCACAGCTGGACAGAAATTTTGCCTCAGGCTGAATCATGCCTTGAGTCTCACTCATGCCTGCTTTAGATGACATTTAAATAAGACTTTAGACCTTAGACTTTAGGGTTGATGCTGGAATGAGCTAGGACCTTGGGGGCTGTTGGGATGGAATGGATGTACTTTGCATTCAAGGATATGAATTTTAGGGGACTAGAAGCGGAGTGTTGTAGACTAAATTACGTCCCTCCAGGAGTCATGTATTGAAGCCCTAATGTGATGATATTTGGAGATGGGGCCTTTGGGAGATAACTGGGTTTGGAAGATGTCATGCCGGTGGTGCCCTCATGATGGGATTCATGCTCTCATAAGAAGAGAGGGTTTTTCTCTCCACCAAGTGAGGACACAGCAAGAGGGTAACCATGTGTAAGGCAGGAAAAGAGAACTCACCAGAGTCTGATTGTGCTGGCACCCTGACCTGAGACTTCCATCCTCCAGAGCTGTGAACGATAGATTTTTCCTGTTTGAGCCACCCAGTCTGTAGTGTTTGTTGTGGCAGCCCAAGTAGACTAAGACACCCACCCACCTTCTGGCCATGTGCTTTGTTGTTCCTCTTGAACACGCCATCCCTCTACTTCAAATGTCCTGATCCTCTGGGAAAAACCCGCTCATTCTTCAAGATTCAGTTCAAATGCCACATTCTCTGGGAGGTTTTCTAAACCTCCCAGGAAGGTTAAATGTTCCTGTTACCATGCTACCATCGGTTCTGTATTACAGTGGGTGGAGCTCTTGTCACCCAGGGCTGTAAGGACAACTCATATATTGGGTTTTTTCTACTTGTCACAATTCTTTAAATCTCAGGGTCTGTACAGTAAACAGTGTGGAGCTAGTAGTCCAGGCAAGATGCAATGGAGGCCTGAATTATGCTAATGAAGAAGCAACAAATAGAAGGAACTCATGCAAGGGAGGTTGGGGAAGACGCTCACCTTTTAATCTCATCCAAACATCCTTTCTCTTTCTACTAATTTAACTGTCACCTGGCTACTTCCCCCACCCCTCCACTGATATGCTTATACATGACCTCCTACTTGCCTTTTTAGCTTTTACCCTCCTAGTTCTCTCTACTTCATTTGACACTATTAAACCCAGCTTCCTTGACAATGTCCTTTCCCTTGATTTCTGGTACACTGTGGATTCTGGCTTTCCTCCTCTGCCATCATTCTGGCCTCCTTTTACTTTGACCACTTAAGGGTTTCCCCAGTATTTAAAAGTTCTTTTCTTGGGTCCATTTTTCTCCCTTTATAGCCTCTTTACATATCTACCATCTTGATTTCAATCACCATTGAATGATGCTCACATCTGTTTCTCCAGCTTCAAACTCATACATCTAGCTTCCTGCTATTTGAATGTCCTGCAAACAGCACAGTCTTGCCATGCCCCAAACTAAATTAATCAGTAAAGCCCCCAATACAAATGCTGCTCTTATCCCTACATTATTTATCCCTGTTCATGGCCATGCCATTCATATTAGATAGAGCTTCGTGTCATCCTTGATGCCTTCCTTAACATTATTTCCCACATATCTGTCAGAACCTGCAGGGCTTCCCTGATAGTGCAGTGGTTAAGAATCCACCTGCCAATGCAGGGGACACGGGTTCGAGCCCCGGCCCGGGAAGATCCCGTATGCCGTGGAGCAACAAAGCCCATGCACCACAACTACTGAGCCTGCGCTCAAGAGCCCACAAGCCACAACTACTGAGCCCATATGCCACAACTACTGAAGCCTGCGTGCCTAGAGCCCGTGATCCACAACAAGAGAAGCCACAACAAGGAGAAGCCCGTGCGCTGCAACGAAGAGTAGCCCCCCTCGCCGCAACTAGAGAAAGCCCGCGCGCAGCAACGACGACGACCCAACACAGCCAAAAAGAAAAAAAAAGAAAGACACAAATAAATAAATAAATTTTAAAAGAAAGAACCTGCTAATATCAATCATTTCCTTGATTCCTTCCTTCCCTGCACCCCCATATCCAATCGACCTCAGAGTGTTTCTAATCTAAATTCCTAAACACTTCTCAAGTCTATTCCTCTCTCTAAACCTAGCAAACCCTTGTTAAAAGAAAGCCTCTCTGCTTATCTGTTCCGGCCTAGACTTCTAACTCCTCTCTCTGCTTCTGTCATTCCTCCTTCAAATAGATCTATCACACAGCCTCCAGCACAGTCTAAAACATATATATAACCCCGCCTAAAACTCTTCTGTGACACTTCAAACTATGGGGAAAAAAAATCCAAGTTTTTTAGGATACTGTATGATGCTTTCCATGATCTTGTCCAGTGGCTTTCAAATGTTTTTTTAATTTTATTTATTTATTTATTTTTGGCGCATTGGGTCTTCGTTGCTGCGCACGGGCTTTCTCTAGTTGCGGCAAGGAGGGGCTACTCTTCATTGTGGTGCACGGTCTCGTCATTGCAGTGGCTTCTCTTGTTGTGGGGCACGGGCTCTAGGCATGCGGGCTTCAGTAGTTGTGGCATGTGGGCTCAGTAGTTGTGGTGCACAGGCTTCATTGCTCCCCGGCATATGGGATCTTCCCAGACCAGGGCTCGAACCTGTGTCCCCTGCATTGGCAGGTGGATTCTTAACCACTGCGCCACCAGGGAAGCCCCTCAAACTTTTCTTTTAGTAAGGTAAGAGAAACATTTATACTATGACTCAGCATACACATATGTTTTCATAACTGAAACCATACTTGCCTTTACTGTGTGCGATGTTATCTGTTCTATTTCATTTTTAATTATCAGCCCATATTGAATTGAAAAGCACAGCTCTAGTGTCAGCCTACCTCTAAAGTCTCATTTTGCTACTTCCTAACACATATATGATACTTGAGCAACACCAAGCTGAGTGAATGAATGAATGAATGAATGAACGAATGAATGACCCTTCAGAGATATACTACATTTTAAAGGTGCTGAAAAACCTAAGAAGTTGGAAAGTGGAAATAAATAATTAAGACTTGCCATGTAGACTAAATAAATGTAAAATGCACAGTCATGCTGTGTATGTTATCTTTAGCCATGTAACAAAATCATTGCAAAGTTTAGTGGCTCAAAACAACATGAATTATTATTTCTCACTAATCTGGGAGTTGGCCAGGTGGTTCTTCTGCTGGCTTCACCTGGACTCACTCACACAGCTGCATTCAGCTGGAGATTCAGTTGAAATAAAAGGTCTAAGATGACTTCTCTAAATTTCTAGTCATTGGTTGACGCTTGGTTGTGGTGCCTCAATTCTTCTCCATGTGGCCTCTCACCTTCCAGTAAGCTAGACTGGCTTCTTACATGGAAATTTCAGGGTAGCATCTAGGAGGGCAAATGCAGAAGTTGCAAGACCTCTTGAAGCCTGGACTCTGAATTACATACAATGTCACTTTCCTCAAAGTAAATCACAAGCACAGATGCAAGGAGTAGAAAATACAATGTACCCCAGGCTCCTTAGTAATTAACTTAGCAGTCCTCCTAGCTCTATTGCTCATCCCCATTTGTAATCAGGTAACCTTCTCTTTTTCCTTTTGTCCTTTCCACTGTGGCATCTATAATCTAAGAATGAAGAGCATTGAGTATGTTCTTGAATATGAAGTTCTTGAATATGAACAGATACAGAGAAGTAGAAAGGCAAGGAAACTTCTTTAAAACAAAAACAACCATCAATTGAAATTCAGTTTAGCCAGGAAGTTTTGATGTTGGAAATTTGACACCCTTAATTGGGGGAGTACATATCTGACTTCAGATACTGTAACCTTCTGCAAACTGTGTTTGGTTTATATTCACCTGGAGAAGACTTAGGCCTTGAGCACTGAGGCCAAACTTCTTTGGACGCGTTCACTCCTTTTAAAACTTTATCTATTTATTTTTTTGTGTGTATTACATTTTATTTATTTATTTTAAAAAAAAAATTTATTGGAGTATAGTTGCTTTACAATGTTGTGTTAGTTTCTACTGTACAGCAAAGTGAATTAGCATATATACATCCGTATATATGTATACATATACATATATACCCTCTTTTTTAGATTTCTTTCCCATTTAGGTCACCTCAGAGCACTGAGTAGAGTTCCCTGTGCTATACAGTAGGTTCTCATTAGTTATCTATTTTATACGTAATATCAAGGGTATATATATATATGTCAATCCTCATCTCCCAATTCATCCCACCCCCCCTTCATCCCACCCCCCCTTCTCCCTTGGTATCCATACATTTGTTCTCTATGTCTGTGTCTCTATTTCTGCTTTGCAAATAAGATCATAAATGCTGGAGAGGGTGTGGAGAAAAGCGAACCCTCTTGCAGTGTTGGTGGGAATGTAAATTGATACAACCACTGTGGAGAACAGGATGGAGGTTCCTTATAAAACTAAAAATAGAACTACCATATGACCCAGCAATCCCACTACTGGGCATATACCCAGAGAAAACCATAATTCAAAAAGACACATGCACCCCAATGTTCATTGCAGCACTATTTATAATAGCCAAGACTTGGAAGCAACCTAAATGTCCATCAACAGAGGAATAGATGAAGAAGATGTGGTACATATATACAATGGAATGTTATTCAGCCATAAAAAGGAACAAAATTGGGTCATTTGTAGAGATGTGGATGGACATAGAGACTGTCTTATAGAGTGAAGTAAGCCAGAAAGAGAAAAACAAATATCATGTATTAACGCGTATATGTGGAATCTAAAAAAATAGTATAGATGGAAGTATTCACTCCTGATTTCTCCTTCCTCATTAGACCTCCCTCACTCAGAATGACCCACCTGATACTGTTAAATGTCCACAAGATCAGTAATTGAGCTCACTTCTTGTCTTTTAACCTGTCTTAGGTTGGCCTCCAATAAAAGCTATACCTACAAATATAGGCAAGGAAAGTTTCTGCACAGCCTGATGAAGCCAGCATATGCTAATTTTGCCTACAGCTGTGACAAAAAGAACAGATTCAGCATAAATCTCTGAGAACAGGGCAAAAGCAAAATGTCTATGCTTGCCGAGTACCTTCACAGTGATCACAGGTTATTTAACAATCTGTTTCAATCAAAGTCTGTCTCAATTTCTGAAAATGCTAGATTCTCTGTCACAGAATCATATCACAGATGCCCAGTTGTGGATGTCTGGTCCAATATTGATTTTACCCTTTAAATTAGTTCAACTGCCAACTCAACCAGTTGAAATGCTAAACGCTCAATAAAATATGCATTTTCCTTTTATTTAAGCAATGCATAAAGAAGCAATTTAAGAATCTAATAGAAGTTTTAGTCAGAGAGCCTTTATGAATTTAGTTTTTATTTATTTGATAAATATTTGTCTATTATTTATTTACAGAATAGTATAGAGTGAGCATCTATTCTGTGCCAGGCACTGTTCCAAGTGTTAAAGGAAAAACAGTGAGCAAAACAAAATTCCTGCCCTCTTAGAACTGACATCCTCTGAGAAAGACAGTGTGGAAGATACAAAAATCAATCAGTCTCTTAGATTCCGGTTGTCAGGCACTTTCAGAGACCAGCTAGAAAATGGCAAGTGCTATCAGAGCAAACAAAATATGCTTTGAGGCTGCAGAAGAAGCATTGATTTCTTCCAAGAGGCAGAACCAGAAAAAGGTTCAAGCCTTTAAACTGGGCTTGAAGAATGGATAAGACTCATACCTTCAAATGAGGTGGGAAAGGCTTCCAGGAGAAGAGAAGAGCATGAGCAAAGATGCAGGGTTAGAGAGCTGACCCATGATTCCATGTGGCCAGCAGCTGGTTCCAAGAAAGAAGATAGTAGAAAAAAAGAAAGGTCAGTGGTGGTCCAGGGCCAAACACAACTTTTGAGGCCTTAAAGACTCAAAAGGAAATGATTCTCCACCCTCCATAAAACAGATCATTTAAAACAATACAAAGGGACTTCCCTGGTGGTGCAGTGGTTAAGAATCCACCTGCCAATGCAGGGGGACACGGGTTCGAGCCCTGGTCTGGGAAGATCCCACTAAGCAACTAAGCCATGAGCCACAACTACTGAGCCTGCACTCTAGAGCCCACGAACCACAACTACTGAAGCCCGTGCGCCTAGAGCCTGTGCTCCCCAACAAGAAAAGCCACCGCAATGAGACGCCCGAGCACTGCAACGAAGAGTAGCCCCTGCTCGCCGCAACTTGAGAAAGCCTACGTGCAGCAACCCAACACAGCCAAAAATAAATAAATAAATAAATAACAATACAAAGATGAAAATTTACACTTTTCCCCTCAAAATTCTGATTTTTCCCATGAAGGCTTCTGTATTAAAGAACCTGACTATTTTTGATGCTTGATTACAGACATCTTTTAAGTTTCACTCCATCCCTCATCCCTTCTGCCCCCAATCTGGGCAAGCTAAGAAAGCCCACATATTCATTCCTTTGGCACCAGTGGGACGATTCAAACCACACAGGAAGCCTCATCCTGACCCCACTCCTAACTGCCATGAAGACTCCAGGACTCTTTTCCCTGCTCTCTGAGTCATTTCAGACCTGCCTGGGAGCTTAGTAATATATTTTTCATATACTTTGCACGTGTGTGCGTGCCATCATCAGTCTTGACATCAAGCCAAATTTTGGATGGGGCCCATCCTGTATCTATGGAGTATCTACAATAACTATTTTGATGATCTTTTATAAAGGTAATTCAAGGCCTCTGCTCTGTTCTGCCCGTTGGGAGACACAGCAATTTGAGGACAGATCAAAGAAGGTCTTAGGCTCTAACGTCCCTGGAATTTTAAAACTGTTTTCTCTGTAGCTATAGGTTCCACAGTTCTTACAGTTAGGTGACATACGTGAATATTATGCCTACTCTAAATACACAATAGACACTTAATGGAAGAATATCTCAGCAATAGTTGTTGTGATGACAGTGGACCTTTTGATAGCATAAAAGTAAATTTAAAAACTATACAGTAGAGATATGCACTTCACCTAAAATGAGTAATAGTGAGAATCTGAGCAAATCTTAATTTTTTCAGTAACTGTTTATCAAGCATTTAACTCTTGCAGTGCACTGTGCTTGTCCCTGAGGATGTAGAAACAGGATTTTTGGTGTTTTTTCCCCCTATAGTTACTTTATATGCAGACCTAAGACATGCATTCAAACAGGTGTACCTCGGGTGGTTAATTTGCCTAACCAAAGTTGAAATGAATAGATGAATGATGAAAATGAATTAATTGTCACTTAGCCCATAATGAGTCACTCATAACCAAGCCATTCAAGGGGGAATTAAGCTCTATTCTGGAATGCATTTCATGTACAAGTTATTCCTTGCAGAAAACAAACTGCATTGAAAAAAATTTCTAAAAGCTGATGATTCCAGATGATGAATAGCATTTTTCTAAACTACCAAATAAAAGCTATTATGAGGCTACTAACATGATTCTCATAATTAAATATATTTGACAGTCATACTCAGAGTATTTTATCATTGATGGTATGTTACATCTTTTTGAGAATTTCCTAGTTCTGTGGAATGAACTAACATCATCTTTTAAAATATGAAATACTTTAAAAGTTATTTTCTAATACTGCAATCTGGAAAATAAAGTGCTATCATTTATAAACATATTGTCAAAGAATGGTTCTCAATTACTATTAGAAAGAAGGGACAAAATCAAGCTGGACAAAGGAATAGGAAGAATGCAGGAATTAATCAAGATATCAGATGTATTCCTATATATGCTCCTGGGATAATTTAAGGAAGTCTTCTCTCTGTGAATCCAAAGGTATTAAATCATTATCAAGAATGAAAATTACTAAAAGATTATGCTAATCTCAATTCCCAAATAAAATATAAGCATTGAAAGAGAAGCCTAAATAATACCACCAGAATGTGTGGTGATACAAGAATATTTACTTCAGAATTGAAAGTTGAATTGCTTAACTTAGCACTGATAAAAATTGATATTGTCAAATTGTTTATCAGGTTTCCATCGGAAGTGGCAAAAGCTGTGAAAACTGACTCAAGCCATTTGGTACATAGTAATGACTGAACTGACATAGGGAAAGCATGGAATAACATGCCATTACCTCTTCCAAAGGCAAAACTAATTCTAAACATGGAATAATTGCCACTCATTTTATGACAAATCTCTTTCTAATGTGGACACATTTCTTAAAAAGAAGTGGTAATCCTTTGACAAAAGCTTCCTAAGTGTGGATGTGTCCTTGGCAAAGATGCCTTAAAGGAAAGAAGAAATTGTCTGAAAGAGAGCAAGTACTTAGATAAAATGAACCACTAGGCTGAAAATGTGTGTAAGCTTTTCTTACGGATATAAATTGTAATACTGGAGAAGCTACATTTCTTCACATCATTTCAAATTCCTAAAGCCAGAAGTCCCTTTTAAGTCTGCTAAGAACTGTCTTCAACTTGTATAAAGGGACTCAAGGTCAAATATAAACAAAGAGGGAACTCTGCTCCTGTGCTTTGGCCTTTAGGCAACAGTCACCTTGCAACCTCAAATTCATAAAATTGTCTTTCAACAAATGTGCTAAGTGTTGACTATGCACAAGCCCCATCCCAGATATTTGAAACACATCTGGAAAACAGAATGACAAAGAGCTCTGAACCAACAAGCTTTATCACTTGGATTTCTGCAACAGCCTTCCCACTCTCAGCAATGACTGTTTCAGTCCCTCAAACTGCCACACCCCTCTTCCTCTCACTTGGAGCAGGTTACCTCACCTCTTAACCCTCAAAACAATCGGAAGCCATGCAATATAAACTCCCTCAACTTCCTGGTACCAAATCTGCTCCTGCACCTGCCTGTTACGAAACCCACCACTTTCAAACTTCCTAGAATCTTGGGCTACTGATTTCCCTCTTTATCCTGTGTCCTAAATAACTCTCTCTCTCTTCACTGAATCCTTACTATGAGTATTTATGTTTGATCTAAACTAGAATTCCCTGTTTAAAATGTGTGTGTGCCCGCACACACACAGACACACACATGCATACACACCAAGATCCCAACTTACCTTCAGCCACTGCCCTATCTTCTCCCAAAGCCAAAGTTCTGTAAGAAGGTACAAAATTCTTACTTTTCAGCTTCCTTATTTCACCAGTCCGCTCATTCCAATACACGCATTGCCCTCTCCACATCACTAAGATTATTTTTGATAAGATCTTCGATGACTTTTATGCTACTAAGGCTAATTAACAATTTTCAATTGTCATCTTACTCAGCAGTATTAGACATGTTTACTGCCTTGAAATCCTCTCTTCCCTTAGCGTCTGTCACATGATGTCACATCTTCTAATTCACCTCCTCCTACCTCTCAGCCACTCTTCCAATTTTGCTTTCCTTTCTTACTTGCTCTTTTAATACTGGAGATCCTTGGAACCCAGTCTGAAGCCCTTATTCTCCTCATACACTTTTCTCTCCACCCAGTCAAACTCACTCATGCCAGTTTCAAATGCTATCACTATAATGAAGAAAGTATAGTTCTACCCTGACGGCTCTACGAACTTACAGAAATGTATTTCCCATTGCCAACTTGGTATAGCCTTTTGGATGCCACAGAGGTGCTCAAATGTAATGTGTCCAAACCAAAGCCACAGTTTTCCCTTCACAACCTGCTCTTCACTCAGTACTCCTTTATGGCAGTAAATGGCACCACCAACCACCCAGTTGATCATGACAGTATACTACGTATTAGCCCTGTCCCCTTTTTTTTTTTTTTTTTTGGCGGTACGCGGGACTCTCACTGTTGTGGCCTCTCCCGTTGCGGAGCACAGGCTTCAGGCGCGCAGGCTCAGCAGCCATGGCTCACGGGCCCAGCCGCTCCGCGGCATGTGGGATCTTCCCGGACCGGGGCACGAACCCGTGTCCCCTGCATCGGCAGGCGGACTCTCAACCACTGCACCACCAGGGAAGCCCTAGCCCTGTCCTTTTAATCCTACCTCTTAATGATTGCAAATGTGTTCATATCTGTCCATCTTCCTTGTCTCAAGTTTAGTCCAAGTCACTATTATCTTCCTCCTGAAGCTTCTTATTAACCTTTCTGGAGAACTTGTCTCCCTCCAATCCTTTCTTCATATTGCAACTAATCGCTTTTCTTTTAAAATACAAATTTCTTTAAGACATTGTCCTATATAAACCCATCAATAGCTTCGCATTACTTTTAGGATAAAGACAGATGTCTTAATCTGGCCTGTAAGACCCATCAGGATCTGACCCTTGACTGCCTTCCTCTCCCTTCTTGCACTACCTTCTCCCTTGCTGACCTCACTCTGGCCAGAGAGAAGACCATCTGCCCTTGGAGCCTTTGCACATGCTGCTGCTTCCATATGTAGCTCTCTGTCCACACCTCCTTACCTCTCTTAATTAGGTTCAGCAGAAATCTTACTTCTTGTACAACCTTCAGCAATTGACCTAACCTCTTTTCTTCATTTTTATTATCTGTAAAGTGAGGTAGCTATAAAGATAAGGAGAGTGGGCTTCCCTGGTGGCGCAGTGGCTGAGAGTCCGCCTGCCGATGCAGGGGACACGGGTTCGTGCCCCGGTCCGGGAGAATCCCACATGCCGTGGAGCGGCTGGGCCCGTGAGCCATGGCCGCTGAGCCTGTGCGTCCGGAGCCTGTGCTCCGCAACGGGAGAGGCCACAGCAGTGAGAGGCCTGCGTACCACAAAAAATATATATATAAGGAGATTTAATACAAGTAAAACAGTTACAATAGTGCCTGGAATACACTAAATTCTTAAATGATGTTAGCATCATTATTTTTATTATTGTTATTACCATTGCCATAATTATCTTGCTTTTCAAAGACCTTCTCTGATTCCCCATACTACATCAATTCCTCTCAGTATATGCTCTGCTAGCACCCCAAACTTTTCCTTCACTAGATTTAACTCACGTATGATTAATTGAATATTTGTATAATCCCCTACAAAACTCCAAGCTCCATGAGGGCAAGTACCACATTGTTTTGTTGATCACTGTATATAGGCAAGTCCAGTGCATGTCTGGCACAGAGTACATTCATAATATGCTATAATGCTAAATGAATGAATGAATCACACTCCATTAATTTATTTTTTGTCTCAAACATCTTAGAGCACACACAGCCTATTACTCTAATTGACTTAACCCTCTTGGGTAGCACCAGAAGAAGTAATCTGTCTCCTTGGGTCCTATGAATTGAATTGCCCCCTAAAAAAGAAACGTTGAAGTCTAAATAACTCTCTCTCTCTTCACTGAATCCTTACTATGAGTATTTATGTTTGATCTAAACTAGAATTCCCTGTTTAAAATGTGTGTGTGTATGCCTGGTACCTGTGAATATGAATTTATTTGAAAGTATGGTCTTTGCAGATATAATCAAATTTAAGATGAGATCATTAGAGTGGTCCCTAATCCAATACGACTGGTGTCCTTAGAAAAGGGAAAATAGGACACACACACACACACACACACACACACACACACAACAGGAGAACACTATGTGAAGACAGAAACATATAGGGAAAATGACCATGTGAAGACAGAGGCAGAAATTAGAGTTATGTTGCTATAAGCTGAAGTCTCCTGGGGCTACCCAAAGCTGGAAGAGGCAAGGAAGCATCCTCCCCTAGAGACTTCAGAGGGAGCGTAGCCTTGCCAATACTTTGACTTCTGGCCCCTTGGAACTGTGAAAAAATAAACTTATGTTGTTTTAAGCCACCCAGTTTGTAGTACTTTCTTATTGCAGCCCTAGGAAACTAATGCAGGTCTTTTCCAAAAAAAAAAAGTAGTTTAGAGGCAGATAAACTGACACCTTGGGCAACTGGACAGACAGCAGAATCATCTCTACCCCTCAGTGATCTTTCTTGACTTTTTGCCCCATTATACATGAGACTCACTGGTGAATGAGCCAGCTATGGAGCCTTCCAGGTCCTGCACCTGGCTCACCAAACAATCAGAGCTTTCCATACAGGGCAACAGCCCTGGTGGCTCCTTGGATAATGTTCAATCAATGGAGAAGGTTAGACTGAGGCTAAAAAGGCCTTTTTTTTTTTTTTTTTTTTTTTTTGGCTATACGCGGGCCTCTCACTGTTGTGGCCTCTCCCGTTGCGGAGCACAGGCTCCAGGCGCACAGGCTCAGCGGCCATGGCTCACGGGCCCAGCCACTCCGCGGCATGTGGGATCTTCCCGGACCGGGGCACGATCCCGCGTCCCCTGCATTGGCAGGCGGACTCTCAACCACTGCGCCACCAGGGAAGCCCAAAAGCCCATTTTCAGTAGGATATTTTGGCTATTGTTTGCTCCCTAGCTGAAAAAGAAATGTCTCTTTATAATGCATTCAATACAGCTGATTATAGAATAACTAATTCAATATTAAGCAGCCTTCTTTCTTTCTGCAAGTCAGCAGGCCGCGATGAGTCTGAAAATGCCTAGAAGTCCAGCTCAGAGAATGGTGTGTTTTCACCTGTGTTTTTTAAAGCATGCAGCAATAATATACATTTAGTCAACTGGTGGAAAGAAAGTACTTGTCCTGTCAGCTTTTGTATGCTTCGTGATTACAGAACTGCCAACATTATTATTCTTGCCAGTTCACATGACTGCTTGACAACCGCTTACCCATTTGCATTTTTCAGTGATTTTTCCAACAGTGTAATTGGGAGGCTTTAGGATTACACAAAAGTAGAAGGTTAGAGAAGTCTGTGGATGCTGTCTATATTATTCTGAATTATTGTACCTGCAGTCTTATTACCACTGATAGGCCTGAATTCAAATATAATCAGAGCCATTTGTTAAATATGAATAACACTGTAGTATATGTATTTTGATAGCCTTGGCACAACAGCATTAAAATAAAAAGGTGATCTTGTTATTTTGACCCAAAAAAAGAGCATTAGAAATATTCTCATGCTACATTTTGAAATATTTTTATAAAATTTTCATTATTAAAGGAACAAAATATTAACTAAGAGTTAAAAATTCAGAGAATTCTTTGGATTGAATCTTATATGAACAAGATATCTAATGATAATAATTGAGTGAACCTCAAAACTCAAAAGCTCTAGAAGGGTTCTGACAAAAACACATTTCTACCCTAAGAAAATTACTACATGAGCCACTTTCATCAGTGTTTTCTTTATAGGTCAAAATATATTGATATTCTCCTCAAAAGAATAGGGTTCTGAAAAACAGAAATAAAAGCACTATTCCTCATGAAAACATAACACAACCCTAGAAAAATAAATTCAGTTCCACCCAATTTACATAAAATTGGGTCTTGAAATTCCATTATCAAGTCCACAAAAGCTTTTAGTTGTTTGGATTGGAAAGCTGCATTTGTGAAAGCAGGAGTGACTCCAGAGACCTGCATCAATTCATTTGTTTACTCACCTCTGTAGGTGACAACTGGTCTCTCTCACTCAACCTTCCACTGCAAAATTATCAGTATAGTGGTTCCAAACTTACAAATCTTTGACCCTTAGGAGGCCATTAATTTATTATAACATATCTAAAAACACATATGCATCCAAACATTTTTATAGTAACAATAAATAAGTGATCATAGAAATAATGTTTCAAATGTAGAGAAGCCTGCTATAATTAAAATAAAAATACTTTTCAAAAAAATTACAAAATTCATAGTAGTCTTTTATTTTCTCAATCCTCAGATTAAAAAAGCAGTTACTCTCCTGTAACTGCATTGGAATATCTCAAAACTACATATAGTCAATAACAGCTACGAATTATTGAATGCTTACTGTGTTTCAGGAATTGTGGTAAGCACTCAATCATTACCTCATTCAATTTTCACAGCAACCCTTTGTAGTATTAATAAATCACAGATTATTGGATACAGACAGAAAGGTTATTCTCCCAAAGTCACACTTCACAAAAAACAGGCCCAGAATTCTAAACTAAGATCATTACAACCCCTCTCCTGCACTGTATCACATCACATACCCACTGGTGTGCTGGAGCTGCCCCTGGGCCTATGCCAACTGTTAAAATCTGGGAATTTGAACTTGGTTGTGATGGTAATATTTGCACCCCAGAAATCAACAAGCACCACAAATAAGGGCTTCCTTCCCCCGGCCCAGAGAGCTGGTTTACTAGCACCCCACTGGCTACAGCAAAATATTTCACCTATTCTTCCACTTTCACTTTGGTTCACATGGTTCAGAATAATCTGTCTCCTCAAAAGTCTGTTAAAATGGGGACTTGAAAGGGGTCATAGGCACATTTGAAAGTAAAGAATGTTTACCCGTGGTATGAATTCCAATACCCCACCTCAGTGTTCTGCTACACAGAGGGCTTTGAAAGCACATGTCTGCCTTTTCATGATGTCTACCATTCACCCTCCAAAGTCCATTGAGTAAGACCAACACTTTATTCCTTGAAGCCTTCTAATATCCAAGTAACTTCAGGACATAAAACATACTCTCTACATTATATTTCCAAAACTTTTACTACTCTATTTTTCCCCAGACTCAAAAAAGGTTTTTTTTACCTCAATCATAGAATATACTTGGTCAGGGTCAGAGTCTAGAGTAGATATTTCAGGTCCTTCATTTTCTCTGGGTCTCATGGCTGCCTTCTGCACAGTTCTTCATGAGAGGCAGAAAAGTTGAAAAGAACCTGCTGAGTGAGGCCAATGTTATTGCAGCACCCACGTTTTGAAATCGAACCCAAAGGTCCTTCCTTAGTCAACTCAAGCCCTTCCTTACAGACATGCTTATTGTCAAAAAGACATTATTAAACTATGGCTTCATGCTACTATGAATTTCTGAAAACTGTTTTGTTTTTTAAATGAGACACACCGTGTGCTCACTCATCCATATAAAGGGAGATGCTCATCACAGCTCAGTGGGCTGGATGAGTTTAGCAAGATGCATCCTGTCCATCAGTATCCCCCAAATCGACTCTCTTTGGTAGCTTTTCACTCACAAGCTATTTTTTTCATGATTAATGAGGAATAGCTTTACCACAAATAAAACCTGCAGAAAGCCACCCACTCACCAATGAGCAATATTCTTCAGCAGCTTTGCTGTTAAATAGTAACTCACTTACACGAGCAAAAAAAGACATTATAGAAGTTGAAGTGTTTATTTAGTGAAAATATAGAAAAAATAACTACTGTAAAAGTCCCTTTAATAAGAATGAAGAAGTGATCAATATATCCTTAAAACATGCTTTAATATGTAATACTTTGATTCCCTAACCTGTCACATATATCTATTTAGCCCATAAATTTGTAACATTAGCAGCTACTTTTTATAACTTGATCTAATTTTAACAAGACTCCCAATTTCAGCCATGCTGGAGTTAAGTGATCCTGGATTATACCTCCTGCTGTAATAATTAGAGAACTGGTTAAAATATATAAATATTTTAATATGCTAACCAACAGGCATTACAGGATTTTGATCCACGAGCAAAAGGAAACAAGAGGAACCCCACAATAGACCCAGATTGCTTCACGAAGGCACTTTTAGAACAGAAGAGGACAAAGCAGAAATGGAGCAGAGTGGTTCCACTGAGATTAGCAGACAGAGATCAGAGGTGAGAGAGGTGAAGACACCTGGAAGTGAGGGGCAAAGAGAGAGCCATACAGAGAAAGAGCTCCAGAAATCAACCTTTCCCCCTTAGATTTTCAGCTGAATACTAAGTTGCACAGGTCTAGGGTGAGATTACATGAAACTAGGCAAAAAATATTCTAACCAGAATATTTTTCTGGTTAGAATAAAATTATTCTAACCAGAATAACCACCAGAACTGGCATAGGGCTGAGAGACACTTGAGTTCGGACCAACCAGAATGAAGAATCTTTTTTAAACACCCAGGGTATTCAGAAGAGACTCCAGAAAGACAACTGCTGAAGAGTAGGGTTAGTTCAGCAAAACTTACTTTAAACTTGTTATAGCAGAGCTTGAAAAAGCCTCAGTAGGATCAAGCTGATCTTCAAAGATGTTAAGTATGACATAAAACTCAACACACTTCAAGGAAAGAAAGAACATCTAGACCTTCACAAACACAGCATTCACAATATCTAGGATCCAATAAAAACTTTGTAGACATGCAAAGAAGCAGAACAACATGATCCATAATCAGGAGAAAAAGCAGTAAATAAAAATAAAACCAGAAAGTACAAAGGTGATTCAAAGGTGTTAACAGACAAGGACCCTGGAAAACAGTGTTACAACTGTGTTCATGTTCAAAGGTTGAAAATAAAACATGAGTATATGGAGGAAAAAGATAGAGACTGTCAATAAATAAATGGAAACCATACAAAAGAGCCAAATAAAATTCTACAGCTAAAATACAATGAAATGAAAATTTCACTGCATGGGCTTAACAGAAGATTAGAGTCAACACAAGAAAAAAAATACTGAATTTCAAGATCAGGCGATAGAAACAACACAAAAAACACACAAAATGAACAAAGCCTCAGTGATCTCTGAGACATTATCAAACAGTCTAACAAATATGTAATTGGAGTCTCAGAAAAAGTCAAGAGACAGGGTGGGGCACAAAAATATGTGAAGGGACAATGGCCAAGAATTTTCAAAATTTGATTTGAGATATAAACACAGACCCAAGAAACTCACAAACCAAAAGCAGATTAAACATAGCGAAAATCACACCAAGACCCATCATAAGCAAATCGCTCACAATGAATAAATAAAGAGAAATAAATAAAGAGAAAATCCTTAAAGCAACCAAGGGGAAAAAAGACTGTTCCATGTTGGATAGGCCATTAATTGATTTGAAAGGAAATTTTAAAAACTCTTTGGGTTGATGAAAATGTTCTATATCTTGATGCGATAGGTGTCTGCATTTGTCATCATTCATTGTACACTTAAGATCTGTACATCTCTCTCTATATAAATTATACTTTGACACTCTAATTCTACTAAGATTTTTTAAATACCTCCATGTGCATAGAGCACTTGGAAGGTATGTGGACAAATAATCTAAAATACATACACACTGTGACCCTAAGCTTATGGTCATATGAGGAACAAACATTTAAACAATTCAATTTGAGTCATGAAACTCTTATTAATACTGTTTAGATTAAAGACAGAGTGCTTTTGGAGCACAGTGTAAGAAATTTTTCTTTCAACTCAGAGCATAAGATAAGAATCATCTTTTATTTCAAGGAAACAAACATTTTTTGAACACCTATAGTAAGTTATATACTAGAAATACAAATAAATAATATGTATTTTGTTAATAATAATAAATAAATGTGTTGAGTATATGCCATGTGCAGACACTGATCTCATTATAACATCATCTCACTATAGCTTAATAGTTAAAAGTCAAGCATATCTGGGCTCAAGTTCAGGCTTTGTCACTTGCTAGCTTAGGAAAGTCACTAAACTTCCATGAACTTCAAATTCTCACAGGTCAGGTGTTGATAATAATTAAAATACCATACTATTTTGTTGTATGTTTGTGAAGATTAACTGAAATAGACAAAATCAAGACATTGTCTGAGTCCTGAAGGACCCACCAGGGGCAGCCTATAGCAAATAATGTCATTACAATGTGTTCAGTAGAATGTCACTGCTATGAGAATACAAAGAGGAAGTTATCTTATCCCAAGAGAAGTCTCCCTTAGAATGATGCTTAATGGAATCTTAAAGAATAACAGAGTTATTCAGGAGACTTGGGAATATATAAACTCAGGGCAAAGGAAACATCATAAACACAACCTCAAAGGCAAAAAAATAAAAAATCATAATTGCTGAAATGCAAAACACAAGGCACGTGATGTAGGATAGATTCAGAGGGACCAGGTTTTATAGAAGGTTTTATATTGCATGTTAAGGAGGCTGAGCTGTACTCTGTAGGCTCTTAGAAGCCACTGAAAGATCTTAAGGGACAGCAACTTTGCATTTTAGAAACACAGGTGGCTCAATGGAAGGTTTATTTGAAAATGGCAAGGTGTCACAAAAACAGTGAGGAGGTGGTCACCAAATCTCAGGCAAGAGTTGGTGAGGCATGAACTGGAGCAACTGTAGAGGGATGGAGATGATGGGAAAGATCTGAGAAATTCAAAGGAAGTAAAATTGGCAAGGCAAGGTGAGTGATGGGATATGAGGGGTGAGGGAGACAACACCTAGGTTTGCTCTCTGGGTGATGATACCACGATAGGGATTACAGGAGGAGGAATGCTTTTGGTTTTGAGCATGTTGAATCTGAGATACCTGTAGGAATCCCAAGGGGCTATGTGTAGCACAGGTGAATTTGCATCTGGAACTGAGAGGAGAGTTAAGGAAAATGGATGTGGATTGGACAGCAATCAAATATGAGGAAGCAGATGCATTAAAATAGCTAAGAGCATTTGAAAAGAAGACAAAGTACAAACTGTGGTGAGGCAAGGACATAATCCCAGGACACTAATCAAATCAATTGGTAACTGAGGAGACCAGTAGGAAGGCAGAGAGAAATAGGAAGTAAACAGAGACAAATAACACTGAATAAAGGGCCTTTGAGTGGAGAAAGGGGAGGAGAGTGTATCAGGTAGAACAAAAGCCTGAAAATTCTATGCTGTGTTAAGGAAACTATCCACACACAAAAAATATAGTATGAAGTGAATTAAGAGGTTGAGACCAGCTCACGGAGGGTCTTGAAGTCAGTGCTATTAAGTTCAGGTTTTCTTATTTAGTGTTGGGAAACTTTTTGTCCAGTTTTAATGAGGCATAATTGACTAAGAAAAATTGTATATATTTAGCCTCTACACAAGATGCATGATGGTTTCATATATATATGCAATGTGAAGCTATTGTAAATCATTTAGGAGAGAAATTACATATTCAGTTATTTATTTCAGAAATGAAATTTTCACCTTTATGTGAAACAAAGAGTGGAAACAGGAGAGATGCTGGAAGAGCATTTGGGGAACATTTGGGAAGTATGGGAGCTGAGAGTGACAGCCTGCATTGGAGGATGGGGAAGTGAAAACAAAGTCAAGCTCTTTCCCCAGGAGAGCAGGAGGGTGGTGGGTGTTACCAGTGACTCAGGCAGGAAACATCTTAGAAGGGCCTGGTTTAGGGAGGTGAGAACTGAGACCATCTGTGCCCGCATGACTTACACAAGTCTGCAGACCACCTATGTCAACATGATATAGTTCTTTGTTCCAGGAAAACTTTTCCAGAGAAAGATAAGGCTGTAAAGCAAAAAAATAACTCCACCAGTTGTTTTAGGAAATTCCTACAGATAAATTTATTAAAGATAAGAGGCTGTTCACCTGAGCAAACAGCCCACTTACCAAACAAAAGTTTGCTTATCAAGACTTTCTTCAGGAGATTTTGTGCCGCTCAGATTAGTTTTGTCTCCGGGCGGGGGTGGAACCACCTTACACCATGTAAGCCTAGAAGCCAAAATTCTGTAAATATCCCCCTTCTAAAACACGGCTAAGACCTTGTCAGATTCATGTTTTTTCTTGCTGCAACAAGTATGAGGTAAGTTTTCCTTTATTAACAGACTCTGTGGCGATAATTTGGGGCATTCACTAGAGGGAATATGACGAGTGCAGTGTGGGACGTATTTGATTTGAAAGATCTGTGGGACATGAACAGGCACTTGAATATTTGCAAAGAGCGCTAAAGAGATGATAAAGGTGCTATTTGATAAGGTTTCCAGTAAATCCAAATCATATCATTCAGATGGGTTCAGGTCAAAATATTGTACACTAATAATGATTGTTTTGTTACCTCCCACGTCAAATTTCATTACCGCCTTTTCCCACTGTATAAAGGCCTGTCATGCCGAGATCATTTTCAGTTCCATGATTTGTCTCGTGCTGCTTCCTTTGCCTGGAATAGTTTTCCCTTCCATCCTAAGGTTTAAACTTCTCACAGCCAGCAGCCTCCTTCCAGCCCCTGAAGCCTTCTCAGAAGCGTCTTTAATTCCCAGTGTTTATTCCTTCTCTCTTCCCTATTGCATCAACTGCTCTCCAATCTATTCCCAATGTTTGTTTTGTATCCCTGAGCACACTGGAATCACTTTAAAGAGACAGACAAGTTCTTACACTTTGTTATTGCTCCCAGCCCCTAAATTATTCCTGGACGTGTCACAAACCTTCAAGGAATATATTTAAATGTACTAATTTAAACTCAGGAAAGTTAAGAGGAAATTGAAACATGTCTGACTCTCCAAAAAAGAATGTTTAACTAGCAATTAGTTAGCTAATAATCATTAGCTTAATTGTACATTTGTTTGATGCAAGCTTAAATTTTGAGTGATTAGGAAAGAATGAGAAGAAAATCAGAAATTTTATTCAAGTAAAGATCTAAAAGATGCAACTTATCTGTTCCTTGAATGCAGATATTAAATATTTTGCATCAGAAATATATGTATATATTTGGAAACACTATACACCTATGTATAAGTCTGGGAGGATACGGACCCAAATATTTATAGTGGTTAGCTTAGGTGTAACGACAGCATGAGAAAGGATTACAGGCAATTTTTTTCTTCACTTTGATCTTAATTTTTTATTTATTTATTCTAGAGCAAACTGGTATTTGTTGGACAATAAAACAAAGCTGAATAAAATTCTAAAATTTCAGTGTGCGTTGTCCAAGTTTTCACATGAAGTGTTAGAAAGAAGCTGGCACAAAAATTCATCCTCAAAAGAATAAAGTGAAAGACATGCATTTACTGTTCAGAACAAGACTGAGTAGTTAGTTCCTCGTTCTGTCTATTACACGAGAATTTTTATTGCTGAAGCTATCAACCCAGATGCTAACTATAATGATGAACTGAACCTGCTGACTCTCCTCAAATGCCTATTCTACTGATACAAACCAGGAAATCATTTTTACTGAGGGTCTTGGTGATCAAATAAGGACAAGATTTGATTTAAACTTGAGAACTTCAGTTAATATTCTTCCTCATTATTTTATACCCTGTATTATCCAGTATCCAAGGTAGATCAGTAAAACAGAATTGTTTGGGGATCTGAGATTAACGTGCACACGCTTCCCATTTGGTGCTTGTCTGATTGGCACATCTATCCCAATTTTTATGTGTCAGAAGCCAATATGAACAGCAATTACCAAATATGAACTTGGACACACAATTAAAATTTGGATTTTTGCCCCTGAATACCCCTCTCACCATCTGCCTTCCCCACCCAGTCACTTTTTAATTCTGAGCTTCTTTTCAAAATAAATTTTTTTCTCTCTGACTAATAGGAAATATCTTGGATGAGCCCGACTAATTCCAAAGCAGTAACTATAATCCTTTAATCACTTTAAGAGGTAAATGAATAGAGAGGCATTTGGTAAGAAAAGAAAAAAAGAAAAAAGAAAACAGGTCCGGTGACAGAATATATAAAGCTAGTGTCCTAGAGTTAGAAAAGCTTTCTACCATCCTCACACCGCAATGATATGAAAGAGCATAATCATTATTCTGAAACAGTCACATCAGATGCACATTGGTTTATCTATTTTTTAACTGACTTGACCATTAATGTTAACGCGTACATATGGAAGGTGTCATCTTGGTGTCATGTTGGATACCAATCCTGTATTTCTTATGATCTATTTCTTTGTCTTTAACAATTTTTCTGAATTTTTTACTTTAGGAACACAATTGTATGTACTTATAAAAGTGTGTGCTTAAAGTTGTAAATAAAATAGGAAAGTAATTGGCAGAAAATTAGAAATAGATATTTATACAACACTGTAAATTTTCACTCTCTGCTTTACGTCACTCTATTTTGCCTTATGGTGAAATAATCCATAATTAAACTTTACTACAATATAAATGTTAGCAAAATGGACTGTCATGGTCAATCAGTGTTAAGAAAAAATTAATCAAATCCAATTCCCTTCTCTAATGAACTTCTTCATGCACTGCTAGCTCACACATCCAGCTCTAAGTGAGGCTGAATAGGTAATTTGGAGAAGCCCAAGGATAGTTAGAGGAGTCTTCTCACTTTGTGATGGAAAGATTTGGAGTTAAGAAGCAGGTGAAATATTAGCTATGGGAGAAATCTACACACCTGATAACTTCAGGAAAAGTTCATATATTAAGTGTCTGATTTTAAGGGCATTATAGCATAAGATACTTGTATGCAAGTGAAAATTTAGCATACTGAAAAATGCATTTCAGGACATTTTGGAAGCTCCATGTAAATACTTTGTGCACCAAAACAAGCCTTGGTCAGTCCAATCCCTTCAACTATCCATGTGGGAAAGCATTAGGAAATAAGCTTTAGATGCTAAGCCTGGCTCTGCTGCTTACAAAATGTGTGACTTTAGGCAAGCATTTAACATCTTTGTGTCTCAAGTTTCCTGTCTCTAAAGGGGAGTAACAATACAAACAGTATTTTTTTGAGAAGATCAAACAACTACTGACACACAGGCAGACAAATAGACAAAATACACATTGACAAATATATACTGCGTTTTTATAATGGATAAAATTCATGTGTTTAATTCAAGAAATCACTGAATTCTAAGTTGTCAGGGAATTTCCTTAGGCCTTCTCTGTGTTCACCCTCCTGGACCTATTTCCCAAATTTTCCTTCCTTGTCTGCTGCAGATTCCAGGCATTCAGTTTGTTTTCCTATCCTTTTCTCAAAGCTTTTCTGATTTGAAGCTGCCACCATCCAGTTCATTCCTTTGAGTCTCCACCTGCCAAGGCTGTGAGTAAAATGCAAAAATAATCTCCCTCAGTTCCCCCAAGGGCTCTTGGGTTTTTTTTCCTTTTCTTTACTGTTTAACAGTTTGGAGGAAACAGACTGAGAATAACAAAGGGAGATAAAGTGGGAGAAATTGCAAAGTTTAACACATCTCTCAAAATCCATTTATACAGCCACCTGTTAAAAGAGGGTAGTTTCCATTTCTGAAACCAATTTACCTAGAATTCAGTCTTTGGCCAACATTATTCACCTCCTAGACACACACACACACACACACACACACACACACACACACGCTACATCTTTATTTTCACAAAACTTTAAGTGAAATTTAACATCTCCTTTATTTATTACTATAGTACTAATAGCACTACTTGAGCCTTTATCACTATATAATTGTTGCAAATATCATTTAATTCTCATTGCTACTTAGAAATTAAGGCAGCTACTAGACCCACTGTAGATCTTATTATTTGATGTTTTAATAGAAACTATATTTCAAATCTGGGCTTTTAATGTCTATATTACCATATAATTGGCTTCTTTTGTAATTCTATGGATTTGCTTTATGCATATAAAAAGTATATATTTAGTTATTATTTCATTTAAATCCCACATTATTGTGTGTACCTGGCTGCACCATTTTGTTTGCTTCAGTTCAGATATGATGTCCTTATATGTTAGCTATGATATGATGGTGGCAATGCCTTCTACATGTCAAAATGGTACTGAACTCCTCTTTAACAATGAGGTTTGAAGCCAGGAATTTAAAAATCAAATAATAAAAAGATAACTGCTTTAAAACCTCAACATTTAATCTTTGGAAACTCTTTTTCTAGGGAAAAAGAGAGGTATATGTCAATCTGCGAAATAATGAGCTATGCTACAATTAGTTTCTGGAGTTTAAGAGGCTGAGTACATAATCTATGGCCTGAACACAAAGACAACTCATGGAGTTTGCAAACTGAACTTCCCACTCTTGGAGGCATCCTGCTGTACTATTGACAAGAAACACCATGAGTTTTGTCAGGCAGTCTTCTGGGCAGGACTTGCCATACCGTGTGCTTAGGTGCTGCTTCCCAAGTCCACACAAATAGAGTGATTTCCCTTTGTTTTGAGCACATAATGACAGCTGTGTGTTGTCACCATGCTTTTTAGAAACAAACCTCTAAACTTTTTCAAAAATCAGAGCATCCCAAAATGATGATTTCCTATTATGTTGCAAAATTGCCTCAAAGCATTATTAATACTCTTTATGTCCAAACTGTGGCTGCTAAGTAAGCTTTAGAAAGAACACTCACAGTTTGCTCACAGTTACTGCAGCAAGATGCAAATGTACTGTTTCTCTCTTAAAGAGCTTGCCAATGTAAGATCAACATTATATGCCACCTTGAAGAGTCCAGAAATGTTTGTTTACTCATAGAAAATCTTTTACCTGTGGATCTCAAGGTACTCATCTAAAAACGAATCCAGCCACCTCTAAACTTGGCCCAAGTCTAGAATGTTCTAAGAAGACAAAGCCAACAATCATAGCTGTCTTAGTGAACAGTGAGGAGTGCCTAGGATGGCTACAACTCCAGAACTCATGCCAGGTGAAAAGCTAAAGGGAAACATAATCTCAGTTTGCTGGGATAGTAATTACCTTCCACAGAAAGTATCTTCCAAACCCACAGGATTTACAATCAGCTTAGAAACATTTAGGATAATCAAAGATAGAGAAATAATACTTCAGTATTGTATAATGAAGAATTAACCCTACCCAAAGAGTCTGTCCTTTATCTAGAAGGTAAGCTCTAGGCCCCTGGCATGTCCTGCCTGATAGGACTCTGTTTGTTGGGGCCTTTGACCACCAGAGAGTCATCTAACACTGTGATTTATCATGGGGGCTCTGAGCCATGCTATATCAATTTTGACCTCCAGACTAACTAGAAAGTAAAGGCATTAGCCTGACATCCGGGACGGTCTGGAGACAAAAGATCAACCAAAAGTAGGTAGCATGTGACTGAGCCCCAGTAAAAGCTCTGGACATCAACGGCTCCAGTGAGCTTCCCTGGTTGGCAATACTCTCTGCACACTGTCATACATCACGGCCCGGAGGAGGTGGCACTGTATGTAACTCCAACAGGGAGAGGATGACCAGAAGCTCTGTGTGCGGGTGCCCCCCAGACTCTGCTTTATGTGTGCTTCCTTTGGCTTATTTTAACCTTTATCCTGTCCCTGTATACTCTTTGTGAGTACAATAGCTTTCAATGATTTCTGTGACTCCTTGTAGCAAATTTTCAAATCTGAGGGTAGTCATGGGAATCCTCAAATTTACAGCCAGCTGGTCTGAAGTGAGGGTGGAAATGGAGACCCTGAGTTTGCAGCTGGAATCTGAAGCGAGCGCTCTTGTTTCCTCTAACTGTACAGTTTGGTTAACTCTGGGTAACCCTTAGAACATTAAATCTGCCATATTTTTAACTTTATTAGTTATATAAGCATTATTTAAATACTAAGGAGGTTTTAAGTCAGATATTAAAGTACTTTAAAATGACAGAAAATGATTAAGTTTATGAATGCAGTTTATATTGTTTCAAGATAAGGGTGTAAAGTTTGTAAATGGCACCAAAATTTATTTAAATATACCTTAAAATTGATTGCAAAAATTTTGTAGAAATATAAGTGAAATAAATTTTTGAACTGAACTTAAAATCTCAAGGGGGATCTAGGTTTTTGAATTTGCAAATTTAATAAATTGATTAGTAATTTAAAAAAACATTAAGAGTATTTTCTGTCCTTTTAAGTCTACTAGTGGATATTATAATGCAATTTCTAAATTTAGGGAAGGTGAACTAGGAAGGGGCTAAGTGATTACTGAATACTAATAAAGTAGGGACAGGATTAATACAGGAAATATTCAGAAAGTTATACATTCCTAATGTCTGATCTATTGCTTTCCTCTTAAACCTTTACTTAGACTTGGGAAAACAGTATTTGGAGTCCTTCCATGTAAAAAAAGTTATTAAGTTGTGAAAGCAAATTAGATTTTTAGTTGGTTGACTTATCTCTTGGCATGAGATTCAGTAGTACTGCTCTGTTGGATTATGCATAACTGGTGAAGCCCAAGAAACTTAGAAGGGCACAGAGTATCAGTTAAAACTCTTTTGGGGGGCTTCCCTGGTGGCGCAGTGGTTGAGAGTCCGCCTGCCGATGCAGGGGACACGGGTTCATGCTCCAGTCCAGGAAGATCCCACATGCCGCGGAGCGGCTGGGCCCGTGAGCCATGGCCGCTGAGCCTGCGCGTCCGGAGCCTGTGCTCCGCAGCGGGGGAGGCCACAACAGTGAGGGGTCCGCGTACCACAAAAAAATAAAAAATAAAAATAAATAAAATAAAATAAAACTCTTTTGGTTGCAAGGGACAAAAAATCCAATCCAACTGGTCTAAGCATGAAAGGTAATTTAGGGGCTCATGTAACTGAAACTTCCAGACACCACTGGATTCAAAGACTCACACAATGGTATCAGGACCCATCTCTCAGTTCTTTTTTCTGGGTTGGCTTTACCCATA
The DNA here is from genome assembly GCF_005190385.1 of Monodon monoceros. Taxonomy (NCBI): domain Eukaryota; kingdom Metazoa; phylum Chordata; class Mammalia; order Artiodactyla; family Monodontidae; genus Monodon; species Monodon monoceros. The sequence continues at coordinate 110,268,734 of NW_021703767.1, read as the reverse complement.
CATTATGAAGGTTGGGCCTGCATCCTTCCATGTTTAAAACCAGCAGAAGATAACATGCCTCTCCAAGAGGAAGCAGAATTATCCACATGGCATCTCATTGGATCATGTGCCTGTTCCTTCCTCAGCCAATCAATCACTCTATGCAGGTATAAATCTTACCCTCATCCTTGGAGCCAGTAGGAGAGTCAGATCAGGAACGGTGCAGGGGAAAAGTAACTCCCCCAGAGGACATTCACCTTGGAGAAAGATGAGTAGATGCTGGATGCAAGTCACTTGGATATGTTTACATACCCAATAATTCTACTTTCATAATGTCCCTCTGGTGTAATCTTTTTTATTAAGCATATAAGAAGTCAAGAAGCTTAAGCAAGGGTTAGGGGAAAAGCTCATTTCTTTGTGGAATTAAATAATGGTGAAGCCAAAAGAATCAAAGCAAAAATAATGTTAGTTTCTACTCCTATCCCCACCAAGTAGCTCTGTGACAAGACAAGTTACTTAGCCTTGCTGTTTCACAGTTTCCTTACATGTCAAATGAAACTGCAGATACTGCCACACCCCAAGTTTTAAAGCTGATATGAGAATTGAAAGAGATCATTTGAAAGACAAGGCTCAAAAGATGTTATTTTAAAATTACGAAAGTTCTATACAAATATAAAGTATTAGTAGTAGAAATAGTTGTACCATTGTTTTATGTACTGTACTAATTGAAGGTGTGATGTGTAAACAACAGAAACCGTTCTGGACCATTTAAGTAGAAAAGAAATTTGATAGAGGGGATCAGACAGTTCACAGACTTCTGAAGAATCAGTCTTAAAGGCTATATAACTAGAAGCAGGATGGATTGGCACCAGAAGACACCAGGCCTGCATTCTGGGCACAGGCTCTGTACCTTGTCTTTCCAACATCAGGTGCTGGAAGCTAGGCCATGTGCTGTTGCTATTTCTGAAACTAAGTGTCTCCTTGCCACCAAACTCACCATCAGAATTGAATCCCCCTTGCACTGCCTTCTTCATACCACACTCTAACAATCAGAGACCTCATATGTTAATGGGTGACTGGCAGAATCAAGGTCACATACCTGTACCTTAGCTGCAAGGGAGCCTGGAAAAGCAAGTTTATGGCCTTTATCTTAGGAAGTGGGATTCATAATGTAAGAAATTCATCAAATATAGGAAAGGGGCTCAGTACATTCCAAAGGCACATAAGTATCTACTGTATGCATAGCATTGTTTTAAGTCTTAAAACATTTAATATCAATGTGCAAATGCAACCTACAGAACTATAGTCATAGCAGAACACATACATACTTCAGCTGTAAGTCTTCTTACATTTTGCTTTCTCCCTCTTGTTTTAAATCGTTGACAATGATTAGACTAACTTTGAAGCCAAAATTTTGCTTTATTGTGTTTTTTAAAACCATTTTTGCTCAAACGAAAATCTCTAGCTTATAAATATGTCAGTCAACCTAAGTGTTTTTCGGAAACTCAAACTCAGCTGCCAACCAATTGGTAGCAGTTACTCACTCAACTATATCCAAGATAGACACTCATCTTACAGACCAAATGTCAGAGATTTTTTCCAGGAGTCTACCAGAAAATCATTATATGCGATTCCTGCAGAGATGTTTTGGAGTTTGAACAATATTTGACTTATAGGTCTATGACAAGTAGAAATTATTCCTTTTTTTTTTCCAAACTGTGTTCTTGTAAACCTTCTTTATTTTTTTCTTAATTTTTAAAAATGTATTTTATTTTTTAATTTTTATTAGAGTATAGTTGCTTTACAATGTTGTGTTAGTTTCCGCTGTACAGCAAAGTGAATTAGCTATATGTATACATATATCCCCTCTTTTTTAGACTTCCTTCCCATTTAGGTCACCACAGAGCATTGAGGAGAGTTCCCTGTGCTATACAGTAGGTTCTCATTCGTTATTTATTTTATACATAGTAGTGTATATATGTTAATCCTCATCTCCCAATTCATCCCACGCCCCTGTTCCCTGTTGGTATACATAAGTTTGTGCTCTTTGTAAACCTCCTTTAAATTCTGTGTTTCTCTCCCCACAGTAGACAGGTGAAAAACAGAATGGGAATCTTGAACATCTATTATCTCTTCTATAGTGAAATGTAATACCTTTACTTCTTGTTGATGAATCTTCTTGCATAGCTGACAATGATGACTATGTTTAAGGAGGGCAATAATTTAATATTTGTTGTCCATTCCCCTGAAACACTGAGGGAAGACAGGAAGAGAGACAATCAAAAATACTTGTGTAGAATGTCTTAGGTGAATTTTTCTTGATCCTATTGGGTGACAATGTGAGTGTTATAACTCGATTTTGTCTCAGCTATTACTTTCTGACTAAACTTTTGTGTGCATAACATAGGTATTACATAAAAATTTCAAATTTTTGCACCCGAGTGTGTATGTGTGTGTGTGTGTGTGTGCGTGCGCACACACATGTGTGTGAACAAAAGGGAGAGGTAAGTGGGAAGGAAGTAGAGTTTGCTTAGGCTGAGCTTCAAGGAGTGTGTGCACCTTGCCAGGGGGAGTGCAATGTATAAAATTTGAACTTCAAATCTGTTACTTTATTATTACTCTCATTTGTTATCATTAATCCCATTTTGACATTATTAATGCCAAAACAGAGTCTTGTAGTAAACATTTAAAGAAATGCTGGCTTACATCTATAAATTATTTTAAAATTTTATATGATAAATATAAAAAGTGAAAACACTAACAATATATTTCTTTTTAAATAATATGATTTTATGATTATCTTTTTTTAGTAGAATTTATAACACTTCTACATTTCCTATGTTTCATAATTATTTTATTTTACTAATTGACTGGTTGACCCGTTATTTGATGACCTGCCTGAAAGACAGAAATAAATGCAAAAACGCTGCCATCCAGCATGCTCTGTTAGCCAGCATTTCCAGCCCAGCCTTGTAGCAGATGTTGGAGGAGATGTTAGAGAACCAAAAATACAGTTTGGGGGTTTTAGGCAAAAAAGGGTAAAAAGAACAAAGGAATAAAATGTTCACTTTAAGACTGATTATCAATAAATCAAGAAAAAGATGAATAGGGCTGAATGCAAGAACAAGAGCGACAGAAGAAGTGTGTAAGACTGTAGGAATCCCAATACATAGGTGATAACTAGGGCCAGAAGAGAGGAGAGAAATAGGAGAAAAGAAAGCAAAGGAGGATGGAATGCAAAAATAGTAATAACAGATTTAAGTTACATTTATTGAGCATTTATTAAACACTAGGGATGTTTAATTTCTCTCAAAAACAATGAGAAGATGATATTATTCCTAGTCTACAGAGGAGGAAACTGGGAGGAAGGCGGGAACACAGGTAACTCTCTTGTTAAAAAAAATATATGAAAAGTGACAGTGTCAAGATTTGTACACAGGTCTTTTCATTCATGCTCAAGACTTTTTCATGATACTTGGCCTGCTTTGACTCTACCACTTTGAAAATTGATTTCTCACTGTGTGTTTGATAATTCTTTATTAGCTTGAATATGCATTTAGCAATACTCATCTGTAAGTCAAACTTTAATATTTTAGCTCTAAAAGAAGAATAAAATAGTAGCAGCAAGCAGGAAGTACAGCACCAGCTCATATTCCATCAATCTTCCTTTTACTTATGATGGTTTGCACATTCAGATGCAATGCCCTAGGTCAATAACCACAAAAGTTGATCAACTGCTGTTTACTAAATCAAAGCCCCCTTTAAGCTAAAGTCTAAAGCCAAAGCAGGAATTACATGAGTTGGGTTATATAAAAATTGGTATACTTCAGGTCAATTCCAGGAAGAGCTTTCCTGGGCCAAAACGATGTTTTCCCCTGAGCAGGAAAGCATGATGCATGAACAACTGAATCAATTTTAATATTGTTAACCAATTAAGAAAATGGATACCAGTTCACTGGATAGGCCCAACGTACACACCAAACAAAAAAACATTTTAAAGTGTCAAGGATATACACCTGTGACTTTTGTTAAAGATGGCTGACTTGATTAATCCCACATGGTTCTCTTTCCTTCCAAAATCTAACTGAAATAAAAATAGACATTAGCTAGAAAAAAAAGGAGAGATTACCTTGATGGGCAAAATTTTTGTGAGATTTCTGGAAATCGGAATGCAATAAGAGAGAGAGTGTGTGTTTAAAACACATACATACACACACACACACATACACACAACCCAAAACAGGCAGAGAGGACTGCTACAAAGGTAAAAGCCATGCATTCCAACAGTCTTGAGCAAAACTCAAGAGAAGTTCCCCAGTATTCCATAGGAAGTCATCCAAGAGCAGGAGCTGTCCAAAGGCAAATAATTAAAGTAATTAATTCAAAGACTACAGAAATACTGAACCAGTTGTGCCCTGCTACCTCACATCATTCCCCATCATGTCACATACCCGAGTAATTTACTCCCAGGCCAAAAACAGAAGGCCCTTTCTGAAGAAGTGTTGGCTCTGTGGTGAGATGGGGGAACACAGCAGAGCCCAAGATAATTCTAGACCTCTGCAATGGAGAAAGATAAAAAGGAGTTTCTCCTTCCAAAATTGAAACAAATAAACATGAAATAAATTCACTTACAGAACAAAATCCAACTGATGGAACATAAGTGGCTGTCCCTCCAAGATTCAATTGAACTAACCTAAGAACAGAACTCAGCCTTTGTTACATTCCTGAAATACAAGCCATCTCACAAAGCATTAGTGAGAAATGTCAGCTTTTTATCAATTATTTCATGGGGAGATTGAGAAGACATACATTACCTATCACATAGGAATAACTTATTAACTATCACACATTATAATCACATACATTTAACTGTTCTCCCTAAAGACACCAGCCCTTTGTTTCCTTTCTCTCTTTTCTGGCTGCAAGAATATCAAACTTTCTCTTCCTCTTTATTACATTTGTACCTCCAGGGTTCTTGCTGATTCCAACACATACTTCCTACTTTCTGTTTAAGTAATTGTACTAGTGCAATATGTTTTAGTTTAAGCAACCAATCACACAAAGTGTTCCCAAGTTTGCATAACCCTATAATTAATTATATCTCTACCTACAAATCCTCTTCCAATACTTTTTGTCCTATATTATTTAATTGAACCACTTCCCTGAAGATTACTGCTAACCATCACTCTTACATAAGTCTTTCCATTATTTATTTATTTCCCCATAAAATGAGTCCACATTTGCCTTTCCAACATCTGTCTCTTCTCTGCAATATTTCCCATTACCACAGAGGCTAATTTTTATCAAATGCTTCATGCATTCTTTATTATATAAGACTCTTGTACAAAAGAAAATGTAATACAAATTGGGTCCCCATATGGAAAGAATAAAGTGAATCTTTGGAGGTTTATATGATTAAATCTATAAATCTTCTATGAATCTTCTCTCTCTATGGTCCCATTGACATGTACAATCCTAAGATGCCTTCCATCTCACCTATACATTAAGAAAAAGTCATTTGGAGGATTTTCCAGAATTCCAAGAAAGTTGCCTACATGACATCCATTGTAATAAGTCAATAATACCCATATGGCTTAATTAGAACTTTTCAGAATGGCAGCTGGAAAAGTTAATTTCCTTGAGAGGTCAAATGGCATCTTCAATGGCCTGAAATTCCCAGACCAGCCTCTGCAATTCCACTATCCTGATAGAAGTGTGAAACCTAATTTATTTGTCTTGGCTAATTAAATTCTACCTGTAACAAAAAGTGCCACCACTCCTTGTCTGTAAATTAGAGATGTTAATTATATGAGAATATTCAGTGTTACCATGCTTGGGAAGTCGATTACTACAGCCATGTTTTTAAAGGCTTAGCCCAAAATCACTTTCTAAGGATTCTGCTGGAATGTCAATGAATCCTGTATATTCAAATCCAGAAGTTACCTAATCACCTTCTATTCCCTAGTTTGTATCTGAAACATTAGCTCTAGTTTTCATATATTATACATCATTTTGAAAAACATGTGAAGTCTAGAACATCAGAAATATATGTCAAAAAAAAGTATACAAAAATCATGAGCAGTAGAAAATAAATTTTAATTGAAAGCAAGACTAAGAGATAAAAGCAGAACAAAGAGCCATAAAGTAGAAGGGCCATGATGATACATGCATGGCTTACAAAGTTAATTCTAAGTTTTCTATTGTCAAAGGAAAATGACCCCCTCTAAGTGTTTCTAATAGACACTGTTGATTCCTACTCAAGATCTCTTCCTCTCTCTTCCTTATTTAAAAAAAAAAAACAAAAACTCTTTTATTAAGGTAGCTACGTAGATTGGGGGTAAATTCTGATTAATGTAAGCCAGCCATGGTCATCTCATCTCCTCTGCAACAGTTGTGCTGCTAGGATTTGTTCTAGTTGGGCACCTAACGTGGTTCTGGCCAATGCAATGGTAGGAGATAACTGGGGGTCCTCTGGAGATGTTTCTTTGAAATTAGCTAGAATACTCTGAGAAAGTTTATCATATGCTATTCTTCTGGATGTTACTGTTTGAGGATTTCACTCCTAGCGCTACTGCAACCATCTAACAACCATGACATTGGCTAGCCTGACAAGCTTGACACTGAAGGTGCATAGCTGTTAAAAACAGGAATTTGTGATTGCTGTGAATATCACTGAGTTGCTGAATAATCACTCTTAAACCAAACTGTCTCCTGACATCTTGTTAACTGAGGTTATACATTTACTGATGCTTTAATAATTGGAGCTAGTGTTGCAGATAACCCTCATTGTTTATGAGGGAAAATACCTGTTGTTTGGGAGAAGCAAAATGTCACTAGCAATTAGCAGAAAATTTTCTAAAAAAACATTTTCATGTGGAACTTCATAGCGAAGGGAATGAACATTGGGATGGACAATATCCTCAAACAAGATTCCTATAGTAAATATAGAGGTAGGTTTGATAATACTTTTATGAGAACATAGCACCAAAAAGAAACTCCATGAGAGCAAACCATCAGGGCTATGCAATCTAGACACGTTTTAGTCATTATTTAAGTGAATAGTACAGATACTATCCATTTTATGGAAAAGGAGGAGCCTGGTGAAAACTCTGCTGAGCAGATAAAACATCCCACGTGCACATGGCCTTCGAACAGGAGGATTGGCAGGAAAACACAATAATCAACATTTATTACCACGGACCTTACTCTTAAGTCTTAACACCAGAGACAGAGGTTTGTTCAAACTCTATTGAGGCAACTTGGGGTTATCGGTTATCTAACTTCCTTCCTGCAGTGAGAAGGGAAGCAAGTCTACTTCTTTACTTGCTTTGTTGGTATCTAGAGGGAACTTAAGAATGAATGCTATAAACTGGAAAATATTTACTGAAAGAAACCTCTAAAGAACTTTCATCAGATCATAAAGTGGATAAAAAATCTCAATCATATGTTAGAAAGGAGGAAAAAGGAACTATAAACTTTTTTCAACACTCCAGACACATCTGAAAATGAGGTAACACAGCGCGCGGTCCAAGCCAGCGAGAGGGCGAGCGGCGGTGCCTGCCGCCTGATGCCTGGGCCGCCGCTGAGCCAGTGCGCGTGCGCGTGCGCGGCGGCAGCCTCCGCGGAGACCCGGAACGTACACGCGAGCGAGCGGAGCGGAGCTGGGCGCTAAGTGAAGCCGGACCTTAGCGGTAACGGGGACTACGAGCGGCTGCTGCAGCGGGCGCGGCTGGCCGCGCATGTGGAGCGCTGCGACGACAAGGCCTCCGCCATGAAGGCGCTGACCGAGCTCAACGAACCTCTCCCCAGTGAAGACCGAAACCTCCTCTCTCAGGCCTACAAGAACGTGGTCGGTGCCCAGCGGTCTTCCTGGAGGGTTAGCAGCAGCATCGAGCAGAAAACCATGGCCGACGGGAATGAGAAGAAACAGGGGAAGGTTAAGGCTTACCAGGCGTAGATCGAGAAGGAGCTGGAAACGGTGTGCAGCGTCGTGCCGGCTCCGTTGGACAAGTTCCTCATCAAGAAGTGCACTGAGGGCTTCCCTGGTGGCGCAGTGGTTGAGAGTCCGCCTGCCGATGAAGGGGACACGGGTTCGTGCCCCGGTCCGGAAAGATCCCACATGCCGCGGAGCGGCTGGGCCCGTGAGCCATGGCCGCTGAGCCTGCGCGTCCAGAGCCTGTGCTCCGCAACGGGAGAGGCCACAACAGTGAGAGGCCCGCGTACCGCAAAAAAAAAAAAAAAAAAGAACTGCGCTGATTTTTAGTGTGAGAGGAAAGGTCCTGTACTTGAAGATGAAAGGCGACTACTTCCGCTACCGGGCAGAGGCAGCTTCCGGCGAGGAGAAAAACAGTGTGGTCGAAGCTCCGGAGGCCGCCACGAGGAAGCCTTCGAAATCAGCAAAGAGCACATGCAGCCCACGCACCTCGTCCAGCGCCTGGCGCTCAACTTCTCCGTGTTCTACTATGAGACCCAGAAAGCGTCGGAGGAGCCCTGCCTCTAGCCAAACAAGCCTCCGAAGATGCCGCAGGCGAGCTGGACACATTAAATGGGGATTCCTATAAGGACTCCACGCTCATCATGCATCTGCTGTGAGACAACCTCACCCTCCGGAGGAGCGACCAGCAGGACGAGGAAGCCGGAGAAGGGCCACGCGGGCGCCTCGGCCCGACGCCTACCCGCACCCCAGCACCACCGCCCCTTCCTCGCTCCAGTCACTCCGTAGCTAGTGCTGAACCTATCTGTATGAGGACAGCTACTCGGATCTACTCAGATCTGCTATCCGCTCCCCCGGGAAGCAGTTCCGGATAGATTCATGGGCATTGCGGGACTGACGGTTTGCTGTGAGCCCACGGGAGCTTTCTTTTCCGATTGTGCAGACAGGTGCGTTCTGAAGGAGGCATTTTACTCTGCTGCCAAGCTAAGTGAAATGCAGGTGAAAGCAATGGGGAGGTTAGAACGGAGGATTAGCCGACACAGGCTGCAGTCGGTGTTTAAACAGTTCATTTAAAACAAGCTGATAGTGTTTTATTAAAGCAGTAAATCTGTGCATGCATAAATGAATTCACCCCTCCCACCTCTTTCTTCAGCTGATGGAAAACTGTTAAGGGAAGCTGAGATGGAGAGACCACTTGCTCCTTTCCATCAGCTTAATAAGCTGTTTAACGTGAGGTTTCAGTAGCGCCTTGTTTTGCCTCTTTAAATTATGAGGTGCACAAGCCTTCTTTCCAGTGCGATGCAGCTAAAGTTTTGATACCTGTAACTTTTTTTTTTTTTGGTTACTATTGTTTAAGAATCATGGATTTATGTTTTCTAACTCTTTGGCTATCGTCCTATGTGTCAGCCCATGTCAATCAAAATCGGTGATTATGAAATGCCAGACTTCTAAATTAAATGTTTTGGAATTCATTGGGTAAGTAAGTGCTGCTTTGGGGGTATTTCAAAAAAAGAAGAAGAAGAAAATGAGATAAAAACCTTAGATGATTCAGTCTAGAATGTTAATAAGATTCCTTTTGTATCGCAGTGTCTCACACAGTTTATTAAAAAGTTATTTATTGTTGAAATGAGACTACAGTTGACTCTTAAACAATACAAGTTTGAACTGTGAGGGTCTACTTATACACAGGTTTTGTTCAGTAAATACATGCTACAGTACTACATGACCCTGATTGGTTGAGTCCACGGATCCGGAACCCCAGATAGGGAGGGCAGACAGTGAACTTACATGTGGATTTTGGACCGTGCAGGGGTCAGCACCCCTAACCACCTCCCCACCCCGAGTTGCTCTGGGGTCAACTGTAGTTAGTTAAAGACTTGTTACTCTGAAAATATTGCAGATAATATGGTTTATAGAGAGCTGCAATCCCTTATTTATTTTCTTGGAAGTCCCTTTTGAATTCATCCAAGAAAAAACTAATCTTTTGTTTTCTCTACACAGCTCCCCATCTAATCCTAACCTAGCTCATAGGTCAGGATTGTTCCATTCAGTAAGCCTTAAGAGAGCACATGCTTAGTGCCAGATGCCGTGACCAGTGCCGACAGCGCAAATCTGGACAAGACATCGTCCCTGACTTCAACAAGCTCAGTCAGGTAAATCTTAACATTTGTCTGCCAGAGATTGATGGCTACTTAACTGTCTACAATCATAATGAATCAAGAAACCGTTCAAATTCAATGATTTTGATGCTCTGACATATATATTCACATCTGTCAATTGAAATAATGTTAAATTTGAGAAAGAAATACTGAGTAGGTTCTAATCGATATTTAGACGATGTGATCTGGGAGTAGGAGTGGGAGAATAGTGAGAGAAGAGAATGGAAGAATGAACACAAAAATGGAAGAGAAGTGTCTAAAGGCTCAAGAAATTTACAAAACAGTGGGAGGAATTAATATGTAGATAATTTTAATAGAAGACCACATCAAAGGGACAAAGAACAAAGTGGTAGGAAAACGGAATGGAAAACAGGGTGGGGGAGGGGCAATTGGGAAGGTGTTATGGGGTAAGTAGCTTTTTGACTAGGTATTGAAAGAAAAGTATGATTTTTATTACAGGTTAAATAGAAGTTCATCCATCACCACAGACATTCTCCCAGCTTTAAGCTTTAATCTTCCACTCTTCTAAAACTCTGCTTTGCCATCATTCTTGGCAGACATCATTCTTGTTCCACTGACTAGGTCTTGAATTTCTGACACTTAAGTACTTATAAGATTATCAGGAGGGAAGTTGCTTTTAATACCAAATTTTCTAGGTCATAATGGGATTTGGGGAAAATCCACCTGTCATGGGGGTTATTTGACTCTAAATTTATATCAGTTCAACTTTATACCACAAACTCATTCTACATAGCTTGAAAAATAGAAGCCATATATCAAATTTTATAGCTAAAAGGTACACAGCCAGCATGTGACCCAAATATCTTGAATTTAGAAATAGGAAAGCAGAAACCAAAATATGTTAAGGGACTTGCTGAAGGTCACATTGGAATTTCTGTAGAAGAAATTGGGGCACAGGTGACCTCATTGTTTTCTCTCCATCCCACTCACCTTCCTTGATTTGCTTGGGTTCACCACTGATTCAAAAATTCCCAATTGCCAAGACACCGGACTCCATAGAAAGAGATTTGTTTGGGTGTCTTTACTGACATTCTGTATCTAGGAATTATTGTTGATGTGATAAAGCAGGAGATCATGTCTTTCACTGGAAACTTTCCACATAAATCAAAAAATGATTTTAACACTATTCTTGTCTTTTTTCAACCACAACTTATGTATATTTTCCTGTCAAAAGGAATATGCTTTATGCACAAATTAGCATCTGTCTTGTTCACGATGAATCTATGTAATCAGTATAATAACAAGAGAAATGGCTCATAATTTTTGTCTTATGTTTTTTTCAATTTGAGAAATTAAAAAGCAGTGCCAGATTGCAGTTGAGAAATATGTTTAACTCCTGCAGCCACATACAGTCTTTATGGGAAGAAAAGTCCCATCTGTTTCCTCTGTAAACGGCACTCATGAGAGAAACACCAATTCAGGAATTCCTGTGATTTTATGAACCAAACCAAAACCAAAAAATACCAACATCCTTGAAAAGAAATGATTTTTACTTTCTCTAGTCTGTGTCATATTCTCTGAAAAAAAAAAAAAAAAAAAGGTGGACCAGATGATCCTAATTTCAAACAGTTTAGACCATTTTCTGAGTAATTAATATGCTTAAATATTAACAGTATCTCTATCTCAAGGGTTTTCTGCAGAGAAGTATTAAGTTGCAATATTGTGTCATATGATTCCTATATTTAGTGTTTATAATTCTCATATAATTTTAGCATGTAATAAAAACATTTATGTCCTAACATGTTAACATATAGTACTGATGTGGAGAAAATCATTGGCAGATAACTTTGTAGCTATGGGTAGAATTACAATCATTTTCATAAATATTATGTGATCATTTTTATTGCTGGCCACGTATCTGCAGTACAATGACAGAAGGTAGATAAACCTCCAGTAGGAAGTAAGAGGCCAGAAAAATACATTAAGTCAATAGAGAGCTTTGAAAACATAAAAACTAATTAAGTCAGGATGTTAAGAAATAGATATCTCCTATGAATTATATGAACATATCTAATTAATTCTTACACTCTAATGCTCTAATATACGATGAATGATTTAAAACTCTACATGTTCAAATGGAACTACAGTTTGTTCTTTGAATGCGTGAACTCTGTGACCTGATTGTGAAAAATAATTTACTGCAACCTAAGGCTGCATTGCGAAGAATATAATATTCAGAACAAAGGAGATCAAAAGTACTCAAAGCACATCAGGAAAGGCAGAGCTCTTCTTTGTATTAGAATGCCAGCTAGTAAAGATTAAAAGGATAAAATTAGAAATGCTGCACCTGCCAATGTAATAACTGATGAAGGCAAGGGTCATCAATAGATGATAAAACTATAGGTATAAATCTTGGAGAACAAGATAATCATATAGTCTTAAATTATTACCTCACATATTGTGGATTAATTACAAAGGAGAATACTGACCTTTATAAAGGAGGGTCTGGAAACACCATCTTAAATAATGGTGATCAAATGACCAAAATGTTTGCCGTCAGTAATGAGACCAACTGATACCATGCTCCTCTTAATGTGATAGAATGATAGGACACAACTTTACCTATGTAATATTCTTGTGAAAATGTTTAACCTGAATTTAATAATGAAAAAGCAATCACATCAGTTCAAATTGTGGAACATTCTATAAGACACCTATCCCAGAGTCTTTAAAAAAGAAAAAATGATCAAAGAAAAAGAAAAGTGAGAGAACTTGAAGAAGGTTAAAGAGACATAACCACCAAATGTAAACCATGGTCCTTTGTTGGATCCTGGGGCAGGGAAAAAAATAAACACCTATACATAACAATTGGACAGTTGGGGGTATTTGAATGTTGACTGTATATTGTCATAGCAATGTTACATTGGATGTGTTGATGGTATAGTGGTTATGTGGGATTACAAAATATGTGCTAATATATTTAGGGGCAATGTGTTATAATGTCAGCAACTTAATATCAAAGCTTCAGGTAAAAATTCATATATTTATATACAGACAGAAAAAAGTAAATAAGATAAAATATTAAAATTTGTGAATACAGGTGAAGAATATGCAGGTGTTCAATATAGCATTCCTTCAACTTTTCTCTAGGATTATTATATTTTTAATTGGGATAAAAAGAGTACATCAGGAGTACTGAGTTCAGTTCTTGATACCACATTTTAAAGGAGATTTCCACGTCCCAGAGAAGGGTGAAAGGATTAAATATCAGGATGATGAAGATCAAGAAACAATGTCAAATAAAAAATTGGGGATTGTTCATATGCAGAAGAGACAACTACTCCTCTGGATGTTAAAATACAGTCATATAGAAGATGGAGTAAATTTCTTCTGTCTTTCTTCTGAAAGAATGCCTCAAACAAATGATTGAATGTAACAAGCACCCTAAGACCAAAAAGAGCAGAAATCGAATAGCATTTTTGCTGACGTGGGTGAGAGGTCTATGGAAAAGACCCCTTCACTCCCCTTCAACTCTAAGAGTCCATGGTAGAAATCAGAAACAGGACATAGTCTTCTGGAAGCACAGTGACACTCACTAGATAACAGCACCTCCACAGTTTGTTTCAGTGCTTTCAGACCATCAGATACAGATCTGAAGCAATACTCAGACTTCTGATTCCAAAAAATTATATTTAAAGAGCAACACACCCGTTATATGTCAGGCATTTTGTTAAGCACTAGAATTCTAGAAGTGACAAGAGTGATGAGGTTTCTGCTCTTGTGGCTTTTCAGTCTAGCTCATAGTTTTGGGAAACAATGAGAACCAAGAAAATAGGTTTTTGTCCATTTTATAGGAATGTTCTCTTGTGCTTAAGGAAGAACTATAAAGGTTACCCTGAAAAGCCAGAACTTCTTTATGAAAATATTTATGAAACAGTGTTTTGTCCTGTTACTATCTAAGCACATGTCTAAGGAAGCTGCCCCAATGTACCTATCTTAGGAAAATAAACACCATTATTATTTACTTTTAATTTATTATATCTATTTTTAATTATTTGGTACATGTACATACTCTAAATTTACATCAGTATGAATTAATGTGGGTTCAGTAATTCTTTTATAATTTTGCAACATAGACGTTGAGATAACTGAATGTTCTCTGCAAAAATAAGGTTGATAATTACACTTTGCAATTATGTGATCGAAAACCAGGTACATGTTGAATATCGGTAAATGAAAAGAATGGGCTTTTTTCAATAACTTTGTCAATTTTCTGTCTCTATAAGAGGGGGTTTTGGTGGATCTTGTCCAGGATCTCCATAAAGCTGGAGCAGATCTATTGTTCAGAGTAGTCTGTGCCAGAGGAGATGGTCCTAGCTGACCAAAATTGGTAGGATTTTTTTTTTAGGAAGCCTCAGGTATTGACAGAGGGAGTTATCAAATTGTGTGTAGGGGACAAGTGGAGGGGAAAAACAGTGAGGAAGCCCTGAGCATGCTAGACCAAAGATCATGATGAAACCGTAAACTGAAAATGATTCACGTGGTAAAACAAGATCAGTATGATTCATGATCAAAGCTTCTTTGAAGGTTTGGGGACAGGCTTTTATATGAATGAGTCTACTTGGTGAGCCTGACAGCTTAAAGGAACCAATATCAGAGAGACCAACCAGTCGTTTGCTGCCAGACTCACTTTCTATATCCTTGCAGAGATTAGCAAAATTTATCTTTGGCATTCATATTTTGACTAAGGCGTCTTGCATTTTCCCACAAAATCAAGCTAGTTTCTTCAGATCTTTATTTATTGGCATCTCATGTTTGTGAGAGTTGGCTCTGGTCTTTCATCCTCAGCCTTGGGAAAATTGTTGCTTATTCACCCTTAACTACTCAGTTCAATACAATAGGGAACACTAGCCAGGCCCTTCACAGTAAGTATGCGGATTGTGGAACTATGATAATTTATGCCCCTAAGACTTTGTTTTGTTATTATTTATCAGTTAACTCAAAATAACTTACAAAATAAGTGATTTATTATCAGACACAACAAGAAATCAGAGTTAGTTCCAGTTAGTGGTTCCAGGATTGTTGTTTTATGGCCCAATGCCATACTTAGAGACACGGCTCTTTTTCTTCAGATTTGTCTCCTGTGGTGACAAGTGTCTGTATTAGTTTCAAACTTCATATTCTGA
The DNA here is from genome assembly GCF_005190385.1 of Monodon monoceros. Classification (NCBI taxonomy): domain Eukaryota; kingdom Metazoa; phylum Chordata; class Mammalia; order Artiodactyla; family Monodontidae; genus Monodon; species Monodon monoceros. The sequence continues at coordinate 110,253,516 of NW_021703767.1, read as the reverse complement.
CATAGCATATAAAAACCAGAAGAGACCATTGTATCCTCACACAGGATGTCCCAGAATCCCCACAGCAAATTTTCTCTCAAAGCTGTCTCATGGGCCAGGATGGAATGAAGTAATCTTTTCTAAACCAACCATGGAAAGGGTAATAGAATTGCTCCTATTGAGTCAGACCAACCAAGATTTAATCCCTGAGGCTGGGGAGCACAGAGGCCTTAAGTGATTCATGAGACATCCAGAAAAACAAAGTGAGGATTTAGATGGCAAGGAATAATTGAAGAGGAAATGTACTTGAAGGGGCAACCAGCAGGGTCAGGGACATATTCTTTCTGTGTGAAATCTCTTATCTTCCTTGACTTTCTGCAGAAGTCTTACTCTTCTTTCAAGATTTCTCCTTTGGGATGCTTCCCTAAACCTATAGGCTAAGTTAGTTACTCTCCTCTGTGCTCAGACAGCATCTCCTACAAACCTACCTCCTTGTAGAACTTACCACACAGGATCATGTTGACCACAACATCTGTTACCTCCATTAGGACCACGAGGACCTCTTAATAGGAATCCCCTTACTCTACTCTGCAGGCCAGCACCTATCCATACTGTGGCTATTGTATGTTCCTTGTGAGTATTTACAGAAGAGCGGGAGAGGAAGAAACAGACAGCAAGAAGAAATAAAAGAGGAAGAAGGGGGATTCCCTGGTGGCGCAGTGATTGAGGGTCTGCCTGCCGATGTGGGGGACACGGGTTCGTGCCCCGGTCCGGGAAGATCCCACATGCGGCGGAGCGGCTGGGCCCGTGAGCCATGGCTGCTGAGCCTGCGCGTCCGGAGCCTGTGCTCCGCCACGGGAGAGGCCACAACACTAAGAGGCCCGCGTGCCGCAAAAAAAAAAAAAAAAAAAAAAAAGAGGAAGAAGGAAAACATTGAAGATTGAAGCTATAATTTTTACTGGTGATTACAGACACAGGGGTATCAGTATTTAGCATAAGCATTGAAGATTAGGTGGACAATTTTTATGAATATGTTCAACAATTTACAAAAATATTTAATGCTATTTTTATACACTCTGTTTTAATAATTCCTTTAATAACTTGCCCTTTGGCAAAGTCACAGTGTCAGTCTCCTCCCTGAAATAGTTCCACACAGAGGTATAGCTGATGTGAGGGTAGGTAGGAGGGAGAGCGATCTCCTCAGCCGAACATGTTTTCAAAAGTGGTCCTTATGGAAGAATGTTTAAGATACTATGTTAATACAGTAGTTGTTAGGATTGTGTTAAAAAGATCTTAGAAGAAAACAGTATGAAAGCAAGACCATGAGATATTTGGAGAGGGCACCCAAAGCACAAAACCTTTCTTAGTGTTTGCTCTCTCGGGAACAAATAGTACAGCCTTCTGGCCCGCCTTACTCCCAACACCCCTCCCCCTATATAAGGTTAACCCTTGCTAGGCTTCTTGTTCCCTAAGAGCAACTCATTCAGTAAATATCCATGTCCCTACCATGTGCCCAGCACTGTTCTAGACAGTTGGGATGCATCAGTGAGTGAAACAGAGAAAGATCGCTCCTCTTGAGGGATTTATATTCTAGCAGGGGGCAGTGAGTTTGGGAAGCAGTAAGAGAGCTGCATCACACTCAAACGGCAGTCGTATCTTTGGAGATAGACGACAAAAACAGCATTAATTTCCAAGAAGAGATATACCTATTCTCGTTACCTGGGCTCAGATAAAAGGCATTCAAGGGACCCATCAGCACGCAACCAGTGAAGAAGTCTGCCAGCTAAGACTGTAGGGAACCCATTCATTATATTTCCTAACTTTCTATTAGGCTTCCCTGGACATGTAAAACAGATATGGTCATGAGCGCTAAGATATTGCCAAGTATACAACTGAGAAAGAAGAGGCAGAAAAAGGCAAAGGAAGAAATAAGGTAGTAAAAAAAAAAAAAAGAAAAAACAAGCAGATAGAGCAAGCCCACTTAGCCCTGTGGAAGATGGTATTTGGATAAACTTAGTGTGAGATTTAAACTACTATGTGTAGCTATCTGGGGGAATACCTAAAAAGAGTCTTCTTAAATTTTTTTTTTTTTAATTTTTGGCCACACTGCATGGCTTGCAGGATCTTAATTCCCTGACCAGGGATCTAACCCATGCCCCCTGCAGTGGAAGCACGGAGTCCTAACCACTGGACCGCCAGGGAATTCCCGAGAGTCTTTAACTGATGGTCTCCTAAAGACCGCAAAAGGAATCCACTGAAATGGATAACTACTACTAGTTCTTAATGTGATGACTATACATTGAAAGCCATATACATGATATTTAAACATAACTTCAGCATGGTTTTATATAAAGAAATTATAAATACTGTAAGCTGCACTTTGAAATGAATTTCTAATTCCTCCTCACTAGCTCACTGTCTAAGTCTAAGATTTGGCCTGCTCTGGACAGAACAGATTTTTCTTCTTTCTGCGTTCAGGTTCCGCTCCTCGGCTTCCCGTTGCCTCACACTTCCAAGCAACCTGGGGCTATTACATTCACTCCCTTAGTCTCACCGTCTAAAATTGCACCTGGTTCCAGATCACTTTACAGGTGGTATTTCTCAACTCTATTGCTAGGAAAGCCCTGCGAAGTGCCCACTGCTGGTTGCTTACTACTAGGGACCAACTTTTGATTTCTATGGCCTTGAAGCTCTCTTATTCTAGATCATGTTCATGACCAGGTGCCTTTCATTTAGCTTATGCTCAGCCAGTCTTTTTGACTGGAAGGGTAATTGAGACCAAGCGCAGCCTGAAGATCTGTCTCTTCCTGAAAAATAGATTCCATTCACACTCCATATATTCCTCTCTCAAATATCTCTTCTAGCTACTTCTTCCCTCTTTAGCATGACCATCATCATATAAAGAACAGGATAATACTGAACTTGGGTGATTCTGAGTACACACGATGCATAGGGACAAACAAGAGGCTGATATTAGAAACACAGCAACTTGAAATTTAGATGTGAGAGACCAAAAAGCATAGAGGTAAGGAAGCAAGGCAGGAATAATCTACATTCACAAATAATGGAATTTAATAAGAAATTTCATCTCATGTTGCTAGAAAGCCATTTAAACTAAAATTTTCATTTTTAATGATTTAACATTTTGTTCAATTACAGTGTTATAGAGTGAAATATTTTAACAAATAGTATATCAGTAGAGTAAACATTCAGTAGCTTGTTCCCGTGGGTAAAAGATATAGCCTTTCATATTCTTCCTAATATTTTAGCTGGAATTTAAAGCAGTGAAGTCTAACAGATTAAAAAGAGAAAAAGTAAAAGGAGTGCCATCCATCAAGGGTTTATGGTGTGCCATAAGCACTGTACTAAAATATTAATACATTACCTCACTTTTCCTCATAATCATCCTATATGGTAACAATAATTAATTTTATGGATGCAGAAACTGAGACCTAAAAAGTAAAATGCCCATGATGACAAATCTCCTAAGGGAAAGAGCTAGGCTTTGCACCTGGCTGTCTAATTCCAAGGCCATGCTACCAATGACAAGCTGTACTAAAGGTGGAAATTGGAAGTCTAAAAAGCTGGCTTCCACCTGAAGCAAATCTCCGCATTCAGATTGTAGCTTATTTGTGCCACGAGCACTCTGACATCTGTAGCTGAACTTGAGGTGTTCTCTGTTTGTCATACATTTCCCTTTGCAGTCAACTTGACAGTGGAAACCATCCAATGTGAATGATGTCTTTCCATTGAGTCCAGCATGTTGCCAAGCACACAGTGGGAAACAGACTAAGCTGAAAGAGGCTGAATTATGCATCAAAACCCTCAGTCTGTGGACTTTTAGAAACAGTGTGTTTGCTAGGAGAGCTTTCTGTTCTGTCACTTATTTGTTCGTGCCAGAATCAAGGTGGGTGCCCTACATCGCAGGCTGCAAAACAACAGATGATGCTGTGTCGGTCAGTGTGGAAACCAGACTTCTAAGATGAAAGAACCTCTTGGCATTGCTGTATGAGCGCACTTCCAACAGTGGACTATCTGTCCCTTATAGAAGTCTGATTCCCCCAAATTACTTAAAGAACTCCAATTTTAAAATGTCAGTTTTCCAACGTGCTAATGTTTAACATATTTTTGAAGAACTTGTGGTCAGCAGAATAATAAGCTCCTAAAGATGGCCATGTGTTAACTCCTGGAACCTGTGAATATGTCACCTCACATGGCAAAGGGGAATTAAGCTCAAAGATGGAAGATTGCTAATTAGCTAACCTTAAAATAGAGAAATTATTCTGGATTATCTGGGTGGGCTCAGTGTAATCACAAGGGTCCTTAAATGTAGGAAAGGGAGGCAGAAGAAAAGTCAGAGTTATGTGATGGGAGAAGAACTCAACTCTGTTCTTGGCTTTGAGGACAGAGGAGGAAGGCCACCAGCCATGGAATGTGGGTGGCGTCTAGAAGTTAAAAAGGGCAAGAAAATGGAGTCTCCCCCAGGGCCTCCAGGAGGAATACCGCCCTGCCAATACCTTGTTTTAGCCCAGTGAGACCTCTGTCAGACTTCTCACCGACAGAAATGTAAGAGAAGAAATTTGTGCTGTTTTCAGCCACTGAGTTTGTGGTCACATGTTACAACAGCAGTAGGAAATCAGTATGCTGCTAAAAGATAGTATTAGTGAATACTTGAGGACCTATGATTTTGTGAATTTAGAAGTTGTGTCTGGGCCAAGACAGCTCCATGGATAGAAGCAGGCACAGGTGTACCAAGGTGAGGACAGAACAGAGCACAACCGTGGGATTAAACAGTACTTTGAAAGCTGATTGGAGGTGTAAGAGCAAAGCTTACTTGTTCATGTTACCAGTTTCAGTTACCTGAGGAAATTTCTAAAATTAATATGGATTAGTTACCTTTGAAGTATGGAAATAATGGATCTGGGTTCTAGTGGGTTGTGAGCTTATAAGAGAAAAAAATAATGGCAAATCATCAAAGGGAAAATAAAAATTTTCAGTATTCTTGCAAACTTTTACTCTACTTCTTCTATCTATATGATATAAAAAATATTACTATATTAATTTCCCAGGTTCTTGGGGAGTGTTGTATAATTCATAATGTAAAGCCAAGGAGACTCACACAGAATTTAGTGTATCCTAAAGTAGTAAAATTAAACTAATATTAATTTTTTCTCAGTTGATAATTTTTGAGTGCCCACCACATTTAAGATACTGACCTATGTGATATGGAATATAAACATATATTGCTTCCATTTCTCAGGGAATTAATAATCTAAAATATGTATATATATAGAGAGAAAACACACACACACACACACACACATACACACACACAAGCAATTATATGATAAGATAGAAAGTAAAAAAAGATATAGATAAAATCCATAATAGGTTACAATGCAGTGAACAACTATATTTGCTGCACAGAGCCATGTTTCAAAGACAATATTTAGCCCTCACTCTGCGGCTAGGTACTATATATATTCCCTATTTTAAGATTAAGAAAATCAGACTCAGAAAAGTGACTTGCTCAAGGGTCAAATGGCTAGGTGGTGACTCTGACAAATTGCTTATCCTAAAAAAAAGTTAGTTTTAATACTCCCAGCTATGTACCTGGTAGTGCTCTCAATGTTTTACATCCTTATCACAACTTATGAAGTAGGTCCTTCTTATTACTCCCATTTTACAGGTGACAAAACAGAGGCACAAAGAGACTAAGTCTCCTCCACAAAATCACACAGTAAGCAGCAGGGTTTATGACCAAAGCCCAGGCATCCTGGCTCTCCAGTCCTTTGCTTAACTACTGTCCACACAAACTCTTTGTAATGATTCTTCCCTAATGAATACTGAGGGTTTCCCTATAAACCTGTTTTAAAGTGGAGCCTAAAACTGCCTGATAGGGAACCATAGAATTTGTCATTTTTATGGATGTGAATTAATATTATAATATTTTGTTTGAGGAGAGTGTTCAAACAGAAAAGAATCTCTAGTGAGGTCGTAAAGAGTAATTGCTATATTTGTGACAAGACCCTGAGGCTCACTGTGACTTCTGCCATGACTTCCGTGGAAAGAAGCCAAGACTTAAGTCATTAATTCTAAAATTCCTAAAGGTTAGGGAATCCTCTCATTAATTTTCTTGGTGTTGTATAAATACTATATGAAACTGGTCGCTTGCTTTATTCATAACTTATTAAAACAAAGCACTTTTGCATGAGCATCCTTCTCCTTTCATTTAGTTCTTAACATTTCTTTGAATTGCCCTCCAAACACACCTGTAGATTCTGAGAATGGGACAGTTGACTAAACAACAAAATATGTGACAAAAATTTTGAGTGAGAAATTCTCTATGTGTCTATTTCTTCACTTCAGGCCAGTATTATTTTCATCTATTTGCATTTCCCAGCCTTGAGAAAATGTCACAGTGTTTTGGCAAAGTGATAACGGGATTTTTCTGGAAGAACTGGAGGGAAAGAACTCATCTCTCTTTATTTGGCAATCTGTGGTTAATTAGCTATTTTTCAGTGAAATATGACAGTAAGGGAGCCCTGCCCTTTTTATAAGACTGGTTTTGTATTGGGCTTTTGGTGTGAGATTATTTTATAATGATTTTTTTCCTCAGAATGGATAGAAATCCAAACTTTTATTCTCAATTTAACTTAAAGTTTTGGCCTACAAGCCATGCGTTTTACTCTCAGCTCCAATTTGCTCTGGAATAATAATATGGACATGGTAAGCACTATAATTGGGCATGAATGAACAAGGTAAATAGTCATAAGGATCCATTGTTGGATTGGCTTTTGGCACCCATATCCTTATTTAATCCTCATATAATCCCATTTTGTAGGTAAAGAAACTTAAACTCACAGAAATTGAAAAATTTGCCCAAGTTCACCTTGGCAGTAATCAAAGTTCTGTTCATCTGGCTCCAGGTGAATCTTTAAAATTACTCTGTGTTCCAGGTACTGTTTAGCAATATTCAGTTAAAACACAGCAAAAGTATAATTGGGGGTTGTATTTTAAACTATTGAGTTTACATCTGAATTAAAATTTAGAGTCTACTCATCACTTGTATGATATTGGACTAATCAATCTCAGCCTCAGTTTCCTTACTGTAAGGTGGGAACAGTATTACCTATTTGCAGTTTCTGTGAGAATGTTAGAGATAATATACTTGAAATGCCCAACATCATGCCTGATATACAGCATAGATATAGATAGCTATTATTATTAATAGATAGTAGCTATTATTATTAATTTATAAAATGCTTTTTATTTTGTTTCAAATGTGCGTAAAATATTCAATAAGAAAAAAATGTTTGCCCCCTTTACAAATACATCTGTGTGAGGGAGAGCTGTCAGTGAATTGCTAAATGCATCAAGTTGCGGAGATACATGTAACTGTGGTAGCCCGTGCAAAGTAATTTAAGGACACTGCAAAGAAAGAAGGAATCACGTACCCCATGCCTGTGCCCACAGGCCCATGCCAGGATCATACAATAGTAGGTAACAAGACTAACCCACTTGTAGGGTTAGTCTTTCGGAGTTCATATTGGCTCAGGCATGTGGGTGGAAGTAAACCTGGAGATTAAAGTCTCCCAAAATCTACAGCATGGTTGGGGGTAGTATTAGGGTCAATAAGGCTGACTCACAGAAACATCACTGACCCTGCCATGGAATCCAGCATGATCTTCTTTGGTTTCCCAAGATGAAAGAGCCATATTCCAAAAAGACTGTACCAATTTATATCCGAACTAGTAGTCCCTGGACTGCCTATTTTGCTAAATTCCAGCAAACCTTAAAAACAAATTTTTTTTTTCCTCAGAGTTTTCTTGGTTCCTTACCCAGCTGATGCCAAAATAAAAGACAGGAGTGACACTTCCCTCTGATGAATTAAGAAATTAATTGGTCTGGGATCTCAAAAACCTGAGCTAGCAGGGAAGTCAAAAATAAATAAATAAATAATGAGACAAATCGTGATAGCAAGCCTATCACTACGGACCAAAGTAAAGCTGCAGCTGCTGGGACTATTGTTTGTGCTTTAGGAGGCTTCTGAAAATAAGAAAGGGGAAAAAATCAGGATTCATTATGACATCTCTTGTTTTCTTTTATTGAAGTGTAGTTGATTTACAGTGTTGTGTTAGTTTCAGGTGTATAGCAAAGTGATTCAGTTATACATATATATAATATATGCGTATACAATATATATTCTTTTTCAGATACTTTTTCATTATAGGTTATTACATGATATTGAATATAGTGCCCTGTGCTATACAGTAGGTCCTTGTTGTTAATTTTATTTACTTATTTAAAAATTTTTTATTTTATATTGGAGCATAGTGATTAACAATATTGTGTTAGTTTGGTAGTTAGTTTGCATTGTAGGTATACAGCAAAGTAATTCAGTTATACATATACATGTATCTATTATTTTTCAAATTCTTTTCCCATTTAGGTTATTACAGAATATTGAGCAGAATTCCCTGTGCTATACAGTAGGTCCTTGTTGGTTATCTATTTTAAATATAGTAGTGTTTATATGTCAATCCCAAACTCCTAATTTATCCCCCCTGCTTTCCCCTTTGGTAACTGTAAGTTTGTTTTCTATGTCTGTGTGTCGTATTTCTGTTTCGCAAGTAAGTTCATTTGTATCATTTTTTTAAATTCAACGTATAAATGATATGTAACATTTTCTTTCTCTGACTTACTTAATATGATAATCTCTAGGTCCATTCATGTTGCTGCAAATGGCGTTATTTCATTCTTGTTTAGGCTAAGTAATATGCCACTGTATATATGTACCACATCCTCTTTTTCCATTCCTCTGTTGATGGACATTTAGATTGCTTCCATGTCTTGGCTATTGGAAATAGTGCTGCTATGAACATTGGGGTGCATGTGTCTTTTCAAATTAAAGTTTTCTCCAGGTATATGCCCAGGAGTGGGATTGCTGGATCAAACAGTAACTCTATTATTAGTTTGTTAAGGAACCTCCATAGTGTTCTCCATAGTGGCTGCCCCAATTTACATTCCCACCAACAGTGTAGGAGGGTTCCTTTTTCTCCACACCCTCTCCAGCATTTATTATTTGTAGACTTTTTAATGATGACCATTTTGACTGGTGTGAGGTGATAACTCATTGTAGAAAAACCTCGGGATTCATTACGATATTTCTACTTAGCCTTGAAGTGATCCTGAGTGTAATGGAGGTGACCTCTTAAAAACAGATTTCGGGCTTCCCTGGTGGCGCAGTGGTTGAGAGTCTGCCCGCCGATGCAAGGGACACGGGTTCGTGCCCCTGTCTGGGAAGATCCCACATGCCGCGGAGCGGCTAGGCCCGTGAGCCATGGCCGCTGAGCCGCAACGGGAGAAGCCACAACAGTGAGAGGCCCGCGTACCGCAAAAAAAAAAAACAAAAAAAACCACATAGATTTCAAGGCCCAGCACTAAAGATTCTGACCTGCATTTTTAACAAAATCCCAGGTGGTTCTGAGGCAGGTAGTTTTCAGAGCACATGTTGAGAAACGTGGGCCCCTGGCCTCAACCTTGGCTACACATTGAACTAACAGGGGAGCTTTTTTTTTTATTTTTTGCGGTACGCGGGCCTCTCACTGTTGTGGCCTCTCCCGTTGCAGAGCACAGGCTCCGGACGTGCAGGCTTAGCGGCCACGGCTCACAGGCCCAGCCGCTCCACGGCATGTGGGATCTTCCTGGACCAGGGCACGAACCCGCGTCCCCTGCATCGGCAGGTGGACTCTCAACCACTGCACCACCAGGAAAGCCCAACAGGGGAACTTTTAAAACCTCAGATGGCCTAGGGACACCAATGGAGGGACTTGCAAAGTAATGAAAGAAATGTAATTTTTCAACATATTTTTAAAACTTATGAAATGCTTTAGGAGCATTCAGGACCTTGCAGTGAATTTCATGCTACTTATGTTTCAGTTATTAGAAAGTTATGATTAACATAAAATTCGAGATACCTAGATTTTATGACGTTCTCTACTCTTTATTTTACTAAAACAAGAGAAGGAACAAAGTAAACTTCTCAAACTATTTGTGAAGAATCTGATAAATATCAGGTTTTGTGAGAAGTTCCTCACTGAAATATAAATAAATAAGTTTTCTTGCTTTTCTGATAGAGTCTCTTTGCACACTTAGGATAAAATTTTATTGTTGTTATTATGGAGTTATGTCCACAATATGTCCCTGAGTTTGGACCCAGGAAAAGCTTTTGAATTCTGATAGCATGTATTTATGCCTCTTTTCTAGTATTAGAATTAGAGATTGTTCACTTAATTATTTTAACAACTTACTTGTAGAAGGCTTAACTCTTCAAGGTTCAAACCTACTTCATTAATAGTTATCTCTTAGATAAATGACCCATAAAGCATTGACAAGTAATCTTTATAAGTGATAAATTTTGGTTCTGCCACTATCAGTTGCTTGAAAGGTTAATGGCAGGCTTGTCATTTCTCCCAGAGTTTCATTAGGTGGATATTGTCAGAAAGGTATTTACCAGCACTGACATGTTTACAGAATCAATAGTGGTTATGAGGAGCTGCTTTCTTCTGGAAGTAGACGTAAAATATGAGTGTCATTTTGTTTGTCACATGCCTTGAATCAGTGATCTGGGTCTTCCTGAACTAGCCAGCTATGCTATTTGTCACCCACAGGCAGGCAGAGAATTTGATAAATGACAGCAAATGACATAGATTAAGGTGATGGACAAGCAGGTAAGACTTTCAGTATGTTTCTAGAAAATAATAAAGTCTATGGCCACAGGATAGGAAAAGGGTTAGTTTAAGTAGCACATGATGAGTGGTAAAAATAAAATGTGGGGAACCACGTGTCACCTTGTCTTTATTTTAAACAATAAATAAAAAATTAATGCATTTGATTCTGTAGGAGAGTCACTTCACTAAGAGGATTTGAGGTTGAAACTGGTTATTCCTATATCTAATTGCTCTGTAAAGCAATTGGCTTGGGTTAGATTTGCACTAATTTAGGGTCCTTTAGTTCTGCTCAGTGACTTTAAGAATGTGACTCTTTAAATCAAAATTTGGAAGCTCAAACGAGATGATAAACCTCAGTTGGGTAAGCATTTTTACCTACATATATATGAGCTTAATACAGATAAGCGTATATTTTCATATTAGGTGATACTAAATTTGTTCTTGTTTGAAAGCAAAAATACAACAAGAAGTGCTGCATTTAGAGGCAACTGTCATTGTTGGTTTGGAAGCTTACAGTATCTGAGTTCCCCTAGAATGCAAGGTAGGGACTTTGTTTTATTCACAGCTTTTTCCCAAGAATATAAAACAGTCCCTACCTCAGAGTAGGCACTCAATAAATACCTGTTGTATGATGAATATTTATCCACTGATAAACAGACTCTAACACTAAGTATTTACCACATTTTAACAATATGCAACCTTTTGTGTCAAAAGGGAGGAAAATAATAACACATATTTGTGGAAGAAAATGGGAAGTAGAAAGGCAGGTGTTGCAAGCTGAGGGAAAAGTATGTGTAAACAGGCCCTGATAGAAAAATTTTAAAGATCTCCAGGGGAATGAAAAGTTGGGTACAAAAAGGAAAGCCATTATAATTGATAATATAGTTCAGCTGTTAGTAGTCATAACAGTGTAAACACAACATGTTGATCTACCCAAAGTTACAGTATGACAATTAGAAGAGTGGTTAATGAGAAGGATGTCTGCTTGTGGTGTGGGAAGATGTTGATAGAAAATCTTCCTTGATAGAAAATCAAGTGGTAAATCCTCAAACTGAGTCAGGAAGTAGCAATACAAACATGAAATTTTAAAACATGGAAAGAAATCCCAAAATAATTAGATAAGAGACATAAAAGTGGTTGCCAATGAGGAGGAGAAAAGAGTGGGACTGCTGGTTTTATATGTATATGTGGTTTTTGGTTGATTTTATAATAAAAGATACAGAAGTTCTTCAGAAAACCAGAATTACAAGGAATGTCACATCAGAGCTAGTGGAATGGTGACATCATCCCAGGACCAAGTTCTTGGTTATCTGACATTCATATGACCTGTGGCTGCACTGAGGAACCTTTTTTTATTAGTATCTCCATCTTGTCTATTTATTTTTAAATTCTTATTTTATATTGGAACACAGTTGATTTACAATGTTGTGTTAGTTGCAGGTGTACAGCAAAGTGATCCAGTTTTACATATACATATATTACTCTTTTTCAGATTCTTTTCTTATAAAGGTTTCTACGGAATGTTGAGTAGAGTTCCCTGTGCTATATAGTGGTCCTTTTGATTATCTATTTTATATATAGTAGGGGGTATATGTTAATCCCAACCTCCTAATTTATCCCTGCACCACACCTTTCCGTTTTGGTGACCATAAGTTTGTTTTCTAAGTTTGTTGAGTCTCTTTCTGTTTTGTAAATAAGTTCATTTGTGTCATTTTTTAGATTCCTCATATAAGTGATATGATATGATATTTGTCTTTGTCTGATTTACTTCACTTAGTATGATAATCTTTAGGTCCATCCATGTTGCTGCAAATGGCATTATTTCATTCGTATTTAGGCTAAGTAGTATAGTATTCCATTGTATATATGTACTACATCTTCTTTATCCATTGCTCTCTTGATGGACATTTAAGTTGCTTCCATGTCTTGGCTATTGTAAATAGTGCTGCAGTGAACATTGGGGTGCATGTATCTTTTTGAATCATGGTTTTCTCCAGATATATGCCCAGGAGTGGGATTGCTGGATCATACGGTAACTCTATTTTTAGTTTGTTAAGGAACCTCCGTACTGTTCTCCATAGTGGCTGTATCAATTTACATTCCCACCAGAAGCATAGGAGGGTTCCTTTTTCTCCACACCCTCTCCAGCATTTATTATTTGTAGACTTTTTGTTGGTGGTAGTTCTGACTGGTGTGAGGTGATACCTCATTGTAGTTTTGATTTGCATTTCTCTAATAATTAGTGCTGTTGAGCATCTTTTCATGTGCCTTTTGGCAATCTGTATGTCTTCTTTGGAGAAATGTCTAGTTAGATCTTCTGCCCATTCTCTGTTTGGTTTTTTTGTTTTTTTGATATTGAGCTGAGTGAGCTGTTTCTATACTTTGGAGATTAGTCCCTTGTCAGGTGCTTTGTTTGCAAATATTTTTTCCCATTCTGTGGATTTCTTTTCATTTTGTTTATGGTTTCCTTTGCTGTGCAAAAGCTTTTAAGTTTCATTAGGTCCCATTTGTTTATTTATGTTTCTATTTTCATTAGTCAAGGAGGTGGATCCAAAAAGATATTGCTGCGATTTGTGTCAAAGAGTGTTCTGCCTAGGTTTTCCTGTAAGGGTTTTACAGTGTCTAAGTCTTACATTTAGGTCTATAATCCATTTTGAGTTTATTTTTGTATATGGTGTTAGGGAATGTTCTAATTTCATTCTTTTACATGTAGCTGTCCAGTTTTCCCAACACCACTTATTGAAGAGGCTGTCTTTTCTCCATTGTATTTTCTTGCCTCCTTTGTCATAGGTAATTGATCATAGGTGCATGGGTTTATTCCTGGGCTTTCTATCCTGTTCCATTGATCTGTAAGTCTGTCTTTTTGCCAGAACCATACTGTCTTGATTACTGTAGCTTTATAATATAGTCTAAAGTCAGGGAGCCAGATTCCTCTAGCTCTGTTTTTCTTTCTCAAGATTGCCCTCGCTATTCAGAGTCTTTTGTGTTTCCATACAGATTTTAAGATTTTTTTGTTCTAGATCTGTAAACAAATGCTATTGGTAATTTGATAGGGATTGCACTGAATCTGTGGATTGCCTTGGAGAGTATAGTCAGTTTGAAAATATTGATTCTTCTAATCCAAGACCATGGTATATCTTTCCATCTGTTTGTGTCATCTCCAGTTTCTTTCATCATCATCTTACAGTTTTCAGAGTACAGGTCTTTGGCCTCCTTAGGAGGGTTTATTTCCTAGGCATTTTATTCTTTTTGATGGGATGGTAAATGGGAGTGTTTCCTTAATCTGTCTTTCTGATCTTTTGTTGTTAGTGTATAGAAATGCAACAGATTTCTGTGTATTAATTTTGTATCCCGTGACTTTACTGAGTCCATTGATTAGCTCTACTAGTTTTCTGGTAGCATCTTTAGGATTTTCAATGTATAGTATCATGTCATCTGCAAACAGTGACAGTTTTACTTCTTCTTTTCCTATTTGGAATCCTTTTATTTCTTTTTCGTCTCTGCTATTGCTATGGCTAGGACGTTGAAAACTATGTTGTATAAAAGTGGCAAGAGTGGACATCCTTGTCTTGTTCCTGATCTTAGAGGAAATGCTTTCAATTTTTCACTGTTGAGGATGATGTTGTGGGTTTGTCATATATAGCCTTTGTTATGTCGAGGTATGTCCCTTCTATGCCAGCTTTCTGCAGTTTTTATCATAAATGGATGTTGAATTTTGTCATAAGCTTTTCCTGCATCTATGGAGTTGATTATATGGTTGTTATACTTCAGTTTGTTAGTATGGCATATCACACGGATTGATTCGCAGATATTGAAAAATCCTTGCATCCCTAGGATAAATCCTATTCGATCATAGTTTGTATGATCCTTTTAATGTAATGTTGGATTTGGTTTGCTAGTATTTTGTTGAGGATTTTTACACCCATGTTCATCAGTGATAATGGACTGTAATTTTATTTTTTGTGATATCTTTGTCTGGTTTTGGTATCAGTATGATGGTAAGAGTGAGTTTGGGAGTGTTCCTTCCTCTTCAGTTTTTTGGAATAGTTTGAGAAGGATAGGTGTTAACTCTTCTCTAAATGTTTGATAGAATTTGCCTGTGAGGCCATATGATCCTGGGCTTTTGTTTCTTGGAAGATTTTTTAAATCACTGTTTCAATTTCAGTGCTTGTGATTGGTCTGTTCATATTTTCTATTTCTTCCTGATTCAGTCTTGGCAGGTGGTGCATTTCTAAGAATTTGTCCATTTCTTCCAGGTTGTCCATTTTATTGGCACAGAGTTGCTTGTAGTAATCTCTCATGATCTTTTGTATTTCTGCAGTGTCAGTTGTTACTTCTCCTTTTTCATTTCTAATTCTATTGATTTGAGTCTTCTCCCTTTTTTTTCTTGGTGAGTCTGGCTAATGGTTTATCAATTTTGTTTATCTTCTAAAAGAATCAGCTTTTAGTTTTATTGATCTTTGCTATCGTTTCCTTCATTTCTTTTTCATTTATTTCTGATCTGATGTTTATGATTTCTTTCCTTCAGCTAACTCTGGTTTTTTGTTCTTCTTTCTCTAAGTGTTTTAGGTGCAAGTTTAGGTTGTTTATTCGAGATGTTTCCTGTTTCTTAAGGTAGGATTGTATTGCTATAAACTTTCCTCTTAGAATCACTTTTGCTGCTTCCCATAGGTTTTGGGCCATCGTGTTTTCATTGTCATGTGTTCTAGGTATTTTTTGAGTTCCTCTTTGATTTCTTTATCTTTAGTGATCTCTTGGTTATTTAGTAGTGTATTGTTTAGCCTCCATGGGTTTGTATTTTTTACAGATTTTTTTTCTGTAATTAATATCTAGTCTCATAGCCTTGTGGTCAGAAAAGATACTTGATATGATTTCAATTTTCTTCAATTTACCAAGGCTTGATTTGTGACCCAAGATATGATGTATCCTGGAGAATGTTCCACGAACACTTGAGAACAAAGTGTATTCTGCAGCTTTAGGATGGAATGCCCTATAAATATCAATTAAGTCCATCTTGTTTAATGTGTCATTTAAAGCTTGTGTTTCCTTATTTATTTTCATTTTGGATGATCTGTCCATTGAAAGTGAAAGTGGGGTGTTAAAGTCCCCTACTATGAATGTGTCACTGTCGATTTCCCCTTTTATGGCTGTTAGCATTGGCCTTATGTATTGAGGTGCTCCTATGTTGGGTGCATAAATATTTACAACTGTTATATCTTCTTCTTGGATTGATCCCTTGATCATTATGTAGTGTCCTTCTTTGTCTCTTGTAATAGTCTTTATTTTAAAGTCTGTTTGTCTGACATGAGAATTGCTACTCCAGGTTTCTTGTGATTTCCATTTACCTGGAATATCTTTTTCCATCCACTCACTATCATTCTGTATGTGTCCCTAGGTCTGAAGTGGATCTCTTGTAGACAGCATATGTATGGGTCTTGTTTTTGTATCCATTCCACCAGTCTATCTGTTTTGGTTGGAGCATTTAATCCATTTACATTTAAGGTAATTATCGATATGTATGTTCCTATTACCATTTTCTTAATTGTTTTGGGTTTGTTATTATAGGTCTTTTCCTTCTCTTGTGTTTCCTGCCTAGTGAAGTTCCTTTAGCACTTGTTGTAAAGCTGGTTTGGTGATGCTGAATTCTCTTAGCTTTTGCTTGCCTGTAAAGGTTTTAATTTCTCCATCAAATCTGAATGAGATCCTTGCTGGGTAGAGTCATCTTGGTTGTGGGTTTTCCCCTTTCATCACTTTAAATATGTCCTGCCAGTCCCTTCTGGCTTGCAGAGTTTCTGCTGAAAGATCAGCTGTTAACCTTATAGGGGGTCCCTTGTTTGTTATTTGTTGCTTTTCCCTTGCTGCTTTTAATATTTTTTCTTTGTATTTAATTTTTGATAGTTTGATTAATATGTGTCTTGGCATGTTGCTCCTTGGATTTATCCTATATGGGACTCTCTGCACTTCCTGGAGTTGATTGACTATTTCCTTTCCCATATTAGGGAATTTTTCAATTATTATCTCCTCAAATATTTGCTCAGTCCCTTTCTTTTTCTCTTCTTCTTCTGGGGCCCCTATAATTCGAATGTTGGTGTGTTTAATGTTGTCCCAGTGATCTCTGAGACTGTCCTCAAGTCTTTATTTTTTTTTCTTTATTCTGCTCTGCGGTAGTTATTTCCACTGTTTTATCTTCCAGATCACTTATCTGTTCTTCTGCCTCAGTTATTCTGCTATTGATGCTTTCTAGAGAATTTTAGATTTCATTTATTGTGTTGTTCATGATTGTTTGTTTGCTCTTTAGTTCTTCTAGGTCCTTGTTAAATGTTTCTTTTATTTTCTCCATTCTGTTTCCAAGATTTTGGATCATCTTTACTAGCATTATTCTGAATTCTTTTTCAGGTAGACTGCCTATTTCCTCTTCATTTGTTAAGTTTGGTGGGTTTTTACCTTGCCTCTTCATCTGCTGCTTATTTCTCTGTCTTCTCATTTTGCTTATCGTAGTGTGTTTGGGGTCTCCTTTGTGCAGGCTGCAGGTTTGTAGTTCCCATTGTTTTTGGTGTCTGCCCCATGTGGGTAAGGTTGGTTCAGTGGGTTGTGTAGGCTTCCTGGTGGAGGGGACTGATGCCTGTGTTCTGGTGCATGAGGCTGGATTTTGTCTTTCTGGTGGACAGGACCATGTCAAGTGGTGTGTTTTGGGGTGTCTGTGAACTTATTATGATTTTAGGTAGCCTCCCTGCTAAGGGGTGGGGTTGTGTTCCTGTCTTGCTAGTTGTTTGGCATGTGGTGGCCAGCACTGAAGCTTGCTGGTTGTTGAGTGGCGCTGGGTCTTAGTGTTGAGATGGAGATCTCTGGGAGAGCTCTTGCAGACTGATGTTACATGGGGCCAGGAGGTGTCTGGTGGTCCAGTGTCCTTCATTCGGCTCTCCCACCTCTGAGGCTCAGGCCTGACACCCGGCCAGAGCACCAAGACCCTGTCAGCCACACGGCTCAGAAGAAAAGGGAGAAAAATAAAAGAAATGAAATGAAATGAAATAAAAATGTTATTAAAATAAAAATTTTTTTAAATATTATTAAAATAAAAAATAAAAACAAAAAAAAGAGAGAGAGCAACCAAACCAATAAACAAATCCACCAATGATAACAAGCGCTAAAAACTAAATTCAGATCAACATATAAATCAGAAAGTAATCAGTCGCCTACAGCAAACCCCAAGTCTGCAGTTGCTCCCAAAGTCCATCACCTCAAATTGGGAATGATTTGTTGTCTATTCAGGTATTCCACAGATGCAGGGTACCTCAAGTTGATGGTGGGGATTTAATCCACTGCTCCTGAGGCTGCACAGAGAAATTTCCCTTTCTCTTAGTTTGCACAGCTCCTGGGGTTCAGCTTTGGTTTTGGCCCCACCTCTGCACGTAGGTTGCCCTTAGGCATCTGTTCCTGCCCAGACAGGACGGGGCAAAGGAGCGGCTGATTAGGGGGCTCTGGCTCACTCAGGCTGGGGGGAGGGTGGGTTATGGTAGTTATAGTTGTAATTGGAATGTGGGGTGAGCCTATGGCGGCAGAGGCCGACATGACGTTGCAACAGCCTGATGTGTGCCGTGTGTTCTCCTGGGGAAGTTGTCCCTGGATCATGGGATCCTGGCAGTGGCAGACTGCACAGGCTCCCGTGAGGGGAGGTATGGATAGTGACCTGTGCTTGCACACAGATTTCTTGGTGGCTGCAGCAGCACCATTAGTGTTTCACGCCTGTCTCTGGGTTCTGAGCTTATAGCCACGGCTCGCGTCTGTCTCTGGAGCTCATTTAGGCGGTGCTCTGCCTTCTGTGGGCAGATGGGGAAGGAATCCCCTCTCCTCGCACACCCCAAAACAGTGTTCTCTTGACTCTTAGGCAGATCCAGACTTTTTCCCTGGACTCCCTTCCGGCTAGCTGTGGCGCACTAGCCCCCTTCAGGCTGTGTTTACGCCGCCAACCCCAGTTCTGTCCCTGGGATCTGACCTCCGAAGCCTGAGCCTCAGCTCCCAGCCCCTGCCTGCCCTGGCGGGTGAGCAGACAAGCCTCTCGGGCTGGTGAGTGCTGGTCGGCACCGATCCTCTCTGCGGGAATCTCTCCGCTTTGCCCTCTGCACCCCTGTTGCTGAGCTCTCCTCCGTGGCTCCAGAGCTTTCCCCCCGCCAACCACCGTCTCCACCAGTGAAGGGGCTTCCTAGTGTGTGGAAAGTTTTCCTCCTTTACATCTCCCTCCCAGAGGTGCAGGTTCTGTTCCTATTCTTTTGTCTCTGTTTTTCCTTTTTTCTTTTGCCCTACCCAGGTACATGGGGAGTTTCTTGCATTTTGGGAAGTCTGAGGTCTTCTGTCAGTGTTCAGTAGGTGTTCTGTAGGAGTTGTTCCACGTGTAGATGTATTCTTGACGTATTTGTGGGGAGGAAGGTGATCTGCACGTCTTACTCCTCCGCCATCTTGAAGGTCCTCCTTCCTTTTTTTCTTGATGAGTCTGGCTAAGGGTTTATCAATTTTGTTTATCTTTCAAAGAACCAGCTTTTAGTTTCATTGGTCTTTTCTATTGTTTTCTTTGTTTCTATTTCATTTACTTCTGCTCTGACTTTTATTTTTTCTTTCCTTATGTTAACTTTGGGTTTTGTTTGTTCTTCTTTCTCTAGTTGCTTTAGATGTAATGTCAGGTTGTTTGAGATTTTTCTTGTTTGCTAAAGTAAGATTGTATTGCTATAAACTTCCCTCTTAGAACTACTTTTGCTGTGTCCCATAGGTTTTGGATCATTGTGTTTTCATTTGTCTCTAGGTATTTTTTTATTTCCTCTTTGATTTCTTCAGTGATCCATTGGTTGTTTATTAGCATATTGTTTAGCCTCCACATTTTTGTGTTTTTTGCAGTTTTTTTTTCTTGTAGTTGATTTCTAATCTCATAGCGTTGTAGTCAGAAAAGATCTTGATATGATTTCAATTTTCTTAAATTTACTGATGCTCACTTTGTGGCCCAGCATGTGATCTATCCTAGAGAATGTTCCATGTGCACCTGAAAAGAATGTATATTCTGCCACTTTTGAATGGAATGTTCTATAAATATCAATTAAGACCATCTGGTCTAATGTGTCATTTAAGGCGTGTTTCCTTATGATTTTCTGTCTGGGTGATCTGTCCGCTGATGTAAGTGGGGTGTTAAAGTCCCCCCCATTATTGTGTTACTGTCAACTTCTCCTTTTATGTCTGTTAGCATTTGCCTTGTATATGGAGATGCTCCTATGTTGGGTGCATATATATGTACAGTTGTTACTACTTCTTGGATTGATTGCTTATTATGTAGTGTCCTTTTTTTGTTCCTTACAGTCTTTATTTTAAAGTCTATTTTGTCTGATATGAGTATTGTGACTCCCGCTTTCTTTTGATTTCCATTTGCATGGAATATCTTTTTCCATCACTTTCAGCCTGTATGTGTCCCTGGATCTGAAGTGGGTCTCTTTTAGACAGCACATGTATGGGCCTCATTTTTGTATCCACTCAGCCAGCCTGTGTCTTTTGGTTGGAGCATAATCCATTTAAATGTAAGGTAATTTAAGGTATTGTGATTTTGTTAATTGTTTTGGATTTGTTTTTATAGGTCTTTTTTCTTCCCTTCCTCTTTTATTCTCTTCTCTTGTAATGTGACAACTAACTTTAGTGTTGTGTTTGGATTCCTTTTTCTTTTTTGTGTGTACATCTATTTTAGATTTTTGGTTTGCAGTTACCAGGAGGTTTTGATATAGCAATCTATATATATACAAGATTGTTTTAAGTTGCTGGTCTCTTAGTTTCAAATGCATTTCCAGTATCCTGCTTTGCACATCACCTTTGGTTTATAATGATAGTTCATGAAAGTCTTGACATGTGAATATAATCTATCAACATAATTCATATATTTATAATTTTGAAAAACAAGAACAACAGTATCCTGCATTTGTACTTCCTCTTTTTGAAAAAGAATCTGAACTCTTTCACATGGTATTAATTATTTTGAGATTCATTCGTGTAGTCAATACTTTGTTCCTTTTTATTGTACTCTCCTCTTCTCACGATTGCTGGTTTTGACATCATATTTTTGTGTGGATGATTTCCACACAAAATCACAGCTAGAGATTTACTAGCTGAGTCACAGGCAAAGGTAGACAAAGGTAGACAGTAGCAATCTACCTTTTCTGTATGTTTGCCTTCACCTGTGAGCTTTCCCATTCATAATTTTCTTGTTTCTAGTTGTGGCCTTTTCTTTTCCACTAGAAAAGTTCCTTTAGCATTAGTTGTAAATCTGGTTTGGTGGTGCTGAATTCTCTTAGCTTTTGCTTGTCAGATTTTGGTGTTTTCATGAGACGAGGTGAACCCAAGTCCTTCTACTCTGCCATCTTGTCTCCAACCACTGCACTAAGGAATCTTAATACCAAATCTAGAACAGGTTCACACCCACAGCCTGATTACATGCAGTTCACTCCATAGCACAATGCCAAATAGGTGTCAAAGTGAAGAAATCACATACTATGAAAATGTATCAGCTAATTCCAAAGCTAGATTTAATCAGTGTGTGACAGCTGGGGATTTGCCTTTGAGGAAACTAAGGCTCCAAGCAGAGAAGTGGTATTTTTCAAGACTGGGATTAGAAAACAAGTCTGTTATGTCTTGCATAAGTCTTTCTATCCAAATTGTTTAACTTACTTCTTGATGGATTTTACCTCAGATTACAGTTGCTACCTCAGATTCATTGCCATGGATTGAATCCCTAAATTCTTTGTTGAAGCCCTAACTCCTAATGTGATGGTATTGAATATAGGGCTTTGAGGAGATAATTAGGTTTACCTAAGGTCATGAGGGTGGGGCCCTCATAATAGGATTAGTGTGTGCCCTTATAAGAAGAGACATTAGAGAGCTAGCTTTCTCCTTCTCTCTATCTTTCTCTCCTTCTCCCTCTCCCTCTCCTTCTCCTTACCCTCCCAGCCCCTCTCTTTCTGCCACATGAGGTCACAGCAAGAAGGTAACCCTCTGCAAACCAGTAAGAGAACCTTAGAGTTTTGAAACACAGAACAGGATATTTGGCTGTGTTGTAGATTTCTTTGACTAGTGTTTTGTCCTGGTACATGCACTGATAGTAGCTATCTTGCAAAATTTACTCTGCTTATGGACATATCTCATTTTTCGGTTATGGGGAGAAAGTAAGTTGTTTATTAAAAACAGTAGAAGTTAATTTCAAACTTTTTTCAAAAACAGTAGAAATTCTTTTTTACATTGTTTCTGTATACAAGAACAATATCATAATGCAGTAATGTATTGGAAACTTTAATTACTGTATTTTTGAATGATTTTATTTCTCATAAATGGTCAATAATTTTGTTTTTAACATAAATATGCATTTGGCTTCAAGCGTTATGTCAGTAAGAATGTTTCGTAATTTAAGCCTCTGCTCTGATGGAAACATATTTATCTGTGTATTATCAGTTGAACTGGTGAGGGAGCCTAGATGGAGCTGGGGTGAGTTAATTTGTATCAGTCAAAAAGGGCTAAAAGGGGAGGGAAGAGTTTCCAAAGGAAATTGACAAAGGGAATTTTTCTGGAAAGAAAAGTAAGAATAGAAGTTGACAAAAGATTTTCCTGAGGATTGTGGAAGCTGAAGGGGGCTGGGGGCAAGCTGTTCTACTTTGATAAGCAATGAAAAATGTGACCCACAGGGAGAGCATTTTCCCAATTCTCTGCCCACTCTTTCCCTTCCACCAAAGCTTCCTCCTGTAAGCACCTGGGACCCTCTTTCCTTGAGGACATTCTCTGGCTGCAGAAGCATGCTCTGAAGTGCTGGGGTGTTAACACCCCCAGGCACAGCCCTCAACCAATAAGAGACAGGAGTTGGTAGTAACTTTCCAGCTTCCTTACAGCTCAAGAGGGACAACTTTGAGTTACCTTCTATAGGATTCCAGAGTTCCCCATCAAGATTGATCCCCAGTTGCCCACAGGGGCAACCTGCCCCCTGGGTATCTTCTATTGGCTTCTTTTCTTTCTCTGTCTCACATCACCCCCTCCCCCTCCCTATCAATGCTTCCCAGAATCCTCTCCCAATAGCTGCTTGTTAAATCCTGGTCTGTGGGACTTAAAGTCATCAGCTCTGATTCATGCTACACTCAGCCGCCAGAGAGCTCATTTCGAAACAAAAATCTGATTATTTCAGTCTCTTATTTAAAAGTCTTCCCATGCCCTTACATCATACTTATGATCTGTCCGTAACCTACCTTTCTGCCTCTTCTCATGTTGTCACTTTCCTCATCAGCCATTACTCTCCAGCCACATTGGTTTCTGTACTATTTCTCACACAGCATCATGTCTTCTTTGGGGCACATTATAAGAAATATCCCTGAAAGTCTCAGTAATGTATCTACAACAAGGATGTTGTTAAGTGTTAGGACTTTAGGGGCCAACAAATAACATTCTTCTTCAAATCCAACACCTGACCAATTGCAAGAGAGTCATTTCAGCTTCCTGTTGAGAGGGCTAATGGAAGAAGGAAGAGTCTGCCTCTGTGGCAAAACGGACTCCCTGAGGCTTTATGTATGATTGAGAGGGATTTACTAGCTGAGTCACAGGCAAAGGTAGACAGCAGCAATCTGCCCCCATCTCTCTTGAGACTGAGCTGCACCCTAAAATTTGCCATGGAGTTGCAGAGAATTCAGACTCCCAGAAGACAGGTTGGTTCCAAGAATTATAAATGAGGAAAGGGCTGAGCTATACATACTCTTTCTCTCAAACTCCTCAGTCACCTGAATCATTCCTCCCTATGTAGAGAGGGGGTGAAAGAGAAGCTTCTAGTGTAGGTCTCCTACTTCCCCTCCTGGAGAGGGGAGTGGACATTCCTTTCTCCCATGGAACATGGAAGAAGGGAGGGAGGGGCCCCTCCCGCTAAAATGTAGGATCTTGTTCACTAAGTTCACACAATGTCTTCTTTGCAGAGATTCGATAGCAAAAATACCTCTCAGATTTCATAGTGAAAATAGCTATTTAATAGCTAGTATGTTCTTATGGCTTATTTAGACAATTTAGATTTTTTTTTTTTTCAAATAAGCTGCCGGAACTGCAGAGCCAAATCTGTGGCCCACTTCGAATAAATCAAATAGGACAATGGGTAGGTAGGTTGGGTCCTAACTGTAGCCCAGGATCTTATTTTTCTACCTTAATTTCTACTTCACCTGATACTCATATATATTTTTAATGCATTTTGTTCTTACAGTAGTGTATGTATATTTGTGTGTGTATCAAAAATTCTTTGCTGAAAAGCTTGATTGTAAGGAATATTCTTTAAATTAACATGATTATTATGATTTTAGTGGATGCATAATATTCATTTGACTAGGTTCCTAAACCATTTCTGTATTATTTATCTCTTAGGCTGTTTCCGCTGTTTCACTGTTATATATAAAATTTCAATCTTCCTTATGCAGGTAGCTTTTTTTTTCCTCTTTAGCATTATTTTTCTAAGAAGAGTTCCTGTATGTTTCATGACTGGAGTCAAGGGATATGAGCAGTTTTCCAGCTTTTATATATTTTTCTACATTGCTGTCATAAAGAGTTATGACAAATTATTACTTCCAGTAATGGATTGTTTCAGCAGTTTCAACAAAACCTTTCTAGGCTTGGGTATAAATGTCAAATTTTTTAACTATCTTAATAAGTGTAAAATGACACTTCTTTGTTGGCTAAGAAGATCACTACTCCAAAATTTTGCTCATTAATTGTATTTCCAGTTACATGAAATAATTGCTGTATTATTTACTTCATTACCTCTTGTTATCTATGAGTTCTTTACCTAACATAGTGTATTAGTCAGGGTTCTCAAAAGAAATAGATCCAATAGGATATGTTTGTTTGTTTTTTTGTTTACTTATTTATTATGAGGAATTGGCTCATGCAGTCAGGGAGGCTGACAGGTCCCAAGATCTGCAGATGGCAAGCTGAAGACCCTGGAGAGCCAATAGTGTAGTTCCCGTCCCAAGATTTGTAGACTTGAGATGCAGGAAGAGCCAATGTTTCAGTTCAGGTCCAAAGGCAGAAGAAATCTGATGTCCAAGCTTGAAGGCAGTCAGGCAGGAAGAATTCCCTCTTACTTGTGTGAGGGTCAGTCTTTTGGGTCTATTCAGACCTTCAACTAATTGGATGGGCCCACCCCCATTAGGGAGAGCAGTCTGCTTTACTCAGTCTACCAATTCAGTTGTTAATCTCATCCAGAAACAGCCTCACAAACACACCCAGAATAATGTTTGACCAAATGTCTGGTCACCTCATGGTCTGGTCAAGTTGACACATGAAGTTAACTTCACATATAGATTTACACTCTTGCCTTTCATACTTGCTAAAAAGGAGAGAGTTTTTAATAAAATTTATTAATTTTTCTCTTTTAATAGTTCTTATATGTCAGAATATATTAAGATGTAATTCCTTACAAGAATGACATTTAATCAATTATATTTTGGAAGGTTTACAATTACACACACACATATATATGTATATGGCTATTTATATGTATACACACACACACACACTTAACTCTGATATCAACTATAGCATAAGATATGACTTCTTATCTAGGAATCCTGTTGGTAGTAAAACAAAATACCTTAGAATTAGGATTTTCTGGGTTCTGATTGGAGAAGTGAGAAAGGGCAAGACAGGAGATAGAAAGATAGGAATGTCCTGAAAGGCTTTTGTAAAGAAACTATTTCTTTACAGCAGTTGCCACATCAAACCATTAGTGTTTAGGGTAGAGAATTTACCCACAGTGGATTTTATGTGCATACAAGTGACAGAATACCTTTCCCTGTGACCTGTCAGTAGTTTCTGTTTCATGATTGACTTCCTGATCAACAGTTTTGAGTAATAGTTCATACCTGGGAGTAGTTAATGTGGCCGTGCCATCAGCCCTCACTCCCTCAAGATTAATAATTTTTTTTCTAGGCGATACAGAAAATACTGAGCTTGTATATTTTATAGATGTATTTCTACAGAGAGACAAAAGCTACTAG
Source organism: Monodon monoceros (assembly GCF_005190385.1). Taxonomy (NCBI): domain Eukaryota; kingdom Metazoa; phylum Chordata; class Mammalia; order Artiodactyla; family Monodontidae; genus Monodon; species Monodon monoceros. The sequence goes on along the minus strand of NW_021703767.1, from coordinate 110,227,772 downwards.
TGAATTGGTAGTTTTTTATACTTGTTTGAAGACTTTTTTAACAGAAAAATATCACTGACTTGTTGAATCCAGTATAGAATTGAGTGTTGTCCATTAACGTTCCCTTAGGATTCACAATATGCTTGGAACAGTAGAGCAGAACCAAAGACAGGGTTTATGAATTCAACTTTAGGGCCCTTTATAGCTCTAACTTTCTACTCTGTACGATTTAATTCTGTACAGGTAATTAGATGAAGCTTACTTGCTGAATCTGGGACACATGGCTATAACATTAATAGCCATATCAGTCTTTTTATGTCATGAAGATTGTCACAGGAGAATAATTTATGTGACTCATTGGAGTATCCCAAGGTCCTTCAATCTGTTATAAAATATTTATTGAATACCCATAACTGTACTCAGAACTAGCATCAAAGAGTTTGAGTAACCTGAAGTTTAGTACCATTCCAAGTCCCCCCCTCCCCCATTACTGGAATTGACACACTTCCCTAAGGCTCACATTCTAAAACTGAGAACTTAGCTATTCAGACACACCAGACTCCATAGTGGGCTGAAAATGTAATCCTCAGCTGGGCAGCCGTGTACCAACTACAATTCTAAAATTGTGTAAGAACTGGGGAACAGATCTTTGCAGACAACTAGCAGCTTCAGTGACATCACCTAAGAAAGCCAGACTTCATTTACAAAAACAGGCAGTGGGATAGATTTGGCTCATTGACCATGATTTACTGACCACTCTGAAGGTAGACTGTGGTAAGTTAAAGATGTATACCATAAACCCTAAAGCAGCCACTGAAATAACAAAACAGAGTTATAGCTAATAAATAAACAAAAAAGGCAAGTGTAATTATAAAAAATTCATTTAATCCTAGATAAAACAGAAGAGGAAGTAACAAAGAAAATAGGGAAATGGGAGAAAACAAAATAACAAGAAAATAGATTTAAACCTAACCATATTAATAATCATGTTAATGTAAATGATCTAAACACCCAAATTAAAAGGCAAAGATTTTCACATTGCATATAAAAGTAAGAACCAACTATATGCTCTTACCAGAAATGCACTTTGAATATAAACTCAAATAGGTTAAAAGTAAAAGGATAAAAAACCATGCTAAAACTAATAACTCCTTTTCTAATATTCAGAAGAGGAGATTACAGCCCAAATGGCCATAAACAGGTGAGTGAATACACAGATTGTGCTAGATCCATACAATAAAAAGGAACAAAGTATTCACACATGCTACAACATGAATGAATCTCAAAATAATCAATACTGTGTGAAAGAATTAAGATTTTTTTAAAACAAAGCATAAATACTACATGATTCTATTTGAATAAAAATCTAAAACAAATGCAAACTAATTTAGAGTAACAGAAAACAGATCGGTGATTGTCTGGGGACAAGGATGGAAGTGGTATGGGGATGGGCAAGAGAGAAAAATTACAACTGAGCACAAGGAAACATTTGGGGGTGATAGATATGTACGTTATTTGGTTGTGATAATTATTTCATGGTTACATACATATGTCAAAAATTACCAAACTGTACAATTTAAATATATGAAGTATATTGTAATTCAATTATACCTCAATAAAGCTCTTTAAAATAAAATCCACAGAGTTCACAGCAGGAGAGCAGTTTCCCACCACTGTCAATCTGTCTCACCAGTGTATTTGCATTTCGGCTTTGGTTTTCTTCTCACTTCAACCACTGATTTATCTCAAAAGATGGCAAAAGGCCAAATTCATCCAAAAATGTTTTATCACCCACTCATACTCCAAGAATGTGTTCTCAGGAGAATAAATATTCAATAAGTTTATCTTACTTGTCTGCAGCTTTGTCTTACTGAGGTCACTCAGCTTGTGTCTATATGCTCCAGGTCAAATTATATGTATATAATATATGATCAGTCTTGTTTGCCTTCTTTATTAAAATGGCTCATCAAAGATGACACTCAGAATATGAAGTACTTGGTTTGACCAAGGCAAGAGAAACCAACTAAATTGTACAATTACACATAATGCCCCTAAGGGCACACAACTGCACAGTTAAAATCACATTAAGTGTTATCTTATGGGGCTAAATGGCACCATTTTTTTGGCATTAACTTTATGAAGATAACGATTATCTAACCTGTAGAAACTCCCTTTAGCAACCAATACGTTATTGAGATCTCAGGAATAATGATAAAAGTAATCATAAAGTAATACTAATTATGGTACACGTTTTATAGTCTTTTACAATTTACAACACACTTTCATAAGTTTTATCACATTAGAAAATGAGTGATGACTCTATAAAAATGCTTTGAGCTTTGTGTCAGAGGGCAGCATAATTTTAAACACAATTTATTTCTCTATCTGATACTCATATAAACTGTCGCCATTAAGCAAGTCTTCTATTGCCTAGTTATTCTGAATTTTTTGCAAACAAAACTTAATCAAATAGAAAATGACAGTCAAAACATGCGACCTACCTTGTGGAAACTTTAGAGAACAAAATCATCAAACTTCTTTGTTTTTAAATAAACTTTATTTTAGAATAGTTCTACATTTTCAGAAAAGTTGCAAAGATAATATGGATAGTTACTACATACCCCACACCTAGTTCCCTATTGTTAGTTCATTAATGTCATACATTTGTCACAGCTAATAAACTGATACTGATATGTTAGTATTCACTATACTCCATACTTAATTCAGATGTCATTCATTCTCCGCATATTTTCCTTTTCCTTTTCCTGTTACAGGATCCAGTCCAGGGTACATAGTACATTTAGTCATTGTGCCTTCTTAGTCTCCTCTGGTCTTAAAAGTTTCTCAGACTTCCCTTGTTTTTTAAGACCTCAAGAGTTTTGAGGAGTACTGGTCATGTGTTTTATAGAATGTCCCTCAGTTTGAGTGTGTATCATGTTTTCTCTCTCAGGTTGAGATTGCGGGTTTGGGAAAAGAAGATCACAGAGGTGAAGTGCCTTTCTTGTCACATCATTTCAAGGGTACATGCTGTCAATGCAACTTATCACTGATAATGCTGACATTGATCACCTGAGATAGCATTTGCCAGGTTTCTTCACTGTAAAGTTATGTTTTTTTTAATTTATTTCTACTCTTTGGGAATAAGTTGCTAAGCACAGCTCACATTTAAGGAATAGGGAGTTAAGATTCACCTCCTTGAGGAATTAGTAGCTACATAAATTACTTGTAATTTCATCTCTGCCTCATTTACTTATTCAATCATTTATTTATATCGGTGTGTATTCATGGATATTTTATACTTTGGGTTATAATCCAATACTATGTTATTTATTTTGTTGCTCAGAATGATTCAGCTTTGGCCACTGGGAATTCTTTCAGTTTGTCTCCTGTATCTTTTTGATATACCCCACCTACATGGTTTTCAGTTTTTGAGCTTTTCTTTTCTTTCTAGAGCTACAAGATGCTGTAGACTCTCCTTTCTCCAGCCCTAGAATCAGCCATTTTGACAAAAATTGTAATGGGTAATGACTTTTCTGAAATTCAGTGATAGATTTTTACATAATTTTTACTGTGGTCTTTAGTAATCATTTATCTTTACCCTTTGAAGTCCTTGAGTGGTTTATAATCAAATCAAAATTGAATAACAGAAACACTTCTTAATAAATCAATTGTTAGCTCTAACTTTAAGTTTCTAAGCTCAGTTTTTTACTCTGCTTTGTACCTGAAAGTCCTGTTACCCATGGCTATCCCTCACTTTTATTACCTGTCCTTTTGATGCTCTGATATCTGGGATTGGTTTTAATCATGGAGTTTAAATATGAAAATGTAGAGAGAGAAAAAGTCTAATGCAATCTCAATGATGAGTACAGTTTAATTTTAAATGCTTTTAAAAATACATTGCACTCACATAAAAAAAGTATGAAAATTCTGCACTGATGCAAATAGTCTCAACGGTGTCTTATTTCATACATTTAAGTGTGAGTTACAGGAAAACTCCAATGGATTAATGGTCTCGTCAATAGTAGGTAGAAATTTCTGAACATTTATCTTGAGAATGATGTTCTGAAATATCTAAGTATAATTTGAAGTTATAAAACTATCTTTAACAAAACGTAACTTTAACCAACACTGTAGAGTGATGGCTTTTTTAAATCAGCAAAAGTTAAATCTTGAATTACCTTGAAGTCATATGATCACAGCTTCAAAAGTCACACTTCATCCTGAACAGGGTACAATAGAACCATAATCTGCTGGAGCTGAGAGGGACCTTTTAGATCACATAGGCCATTTTACAGAAGAGGATATCCATCAGCAGACCATGAGAAATACGCTATTTTTAGTTTATGTATAGAAGAAGATTTGTGGAATTACTGTGAAATCTATACCAAAAATTTTTGATGCATGGAGTGATTAGGACAACTCACTAAATCAGTTCACAGATAAAATCATATTAAAGAAGTATTCAACTTTTCCTCAAAATATATATTGTATTTATTAGAAAGGTATTGTTTTTAATCATGAAGTCCTGGGTTTGCTTAACTGTTGTACACCAAACAATTTCTCAATCAATCATCATAAATTAATTCTTTGAAACCCTATTATCTTTAACTCTGTAAACATATACAGATTTTGAAGGAGCGCTAGAGTGGAAGTCTGTAGGTCTAAACTGTAGACTCATTTCCGTGTGTAACTCTCATGTGCTCCTGGGCAGGTGGTTTAACACAACTCTGCCTCAGTTTCCTTTTCTGTAAAGCAATAGGGTGAGTCTGAAGAGCTCTGAGATCCCTTCCAGCTTTAACATTCTATGATTCCATTATTTTTATCTCTACTTTTAAGAAATCACTTCACATTTTATGTGTCTGCCTATATGCATAAGTCTGAATAGCTTGTCATCCCTTTTTATGTTTTTCTTCCTGGAATTCTCCTGTTTCTATAGAGAGAGTAGCTATCATTTAAAGAAGGAAATTGTCCAAAGTAAAGAACTTAGATTCCAGGATATGTGGTTTTGTAATCATGTTCTTTGCTTGTTTTCACATTCACATTAAACAGCTGAAGAGCAGCCAGCAGCAATGCCAGGATGAGAAGAGGAATTTAAAGGAATTAAGGAAATGTGCAATAGATTGCATGTCTTAAGCTATCAGAGTATTTTAAGTCTCAAGAAAACTGCTATTTTTTAAAAGTTGATGTTGCCTTGTTGCAATATTGTCCGTACCTGGCACTTAGTGATAGCAGGCGGCCCATTTCTAATCATTATTATTGTGAACAGCAGGATGTAAATGGCATGACCTAAACCAGCCAGGCACGAAAGTGTTAACTCCCTCAGTACTTAACTAGAATGTACACCACATGCATGTGTGTAATTAGCCTTATGCTTTTTATATCCCAACCTTGAGTCATTTTCTTTTTTTTTTTAAAGATATTATAATTTAATTTTGTGTTTTTGTAATGATACCATTTTTTTTCCATTGAGAAATGTTAGTTACTTTTTTTTTTTCAATAATCACCCTCTTATCTGAGTTCATCACTAGGAGGGAAAAATTGCTCCACATTATCTTGAGTAACATTTGGATGAGCTATCAGTCATCAACTGAAATTAACCTGAACACATCTCCAATGAGACGAAGAATATTTAGGCATGCCAGCTGGAAGGCATTTACAGTTTCATTTTTCCAGCTTCCTCAGAAAAATCTTTCCAGCGCACATCTGTGAAGGTTTCATAATGATTAGAGTAATGTGGGCTTTGTGTGGCATTAGGGCACTCAGAGCCGTTTAAACTACTCTGCAGTATCAGAAATGCACCCAAAAATTAAGAGCAAGAAGCTTTTCAATTCACACATTGCACCTCTGCCCTCTGGTTTATGATTGATTTAAAGGCTACTGCCAACTTTCTAAAAGGCAGCTCAGAGCATACAAAACCTCTTTAGTGTAGTGTGCGTTCTCTCTGATCCCTTCATTATGATGATCATTAACCTAAAAACTGGAAGGACCCTGCAGATCACCTGGTCCAATCCAATAAATTTTATAACTGAAGACACTGACTTCAAAGAGACTGAGGGATTACACAAACCTATACATCTACCTTGTGGCAATATGAGGACGAAGCCTGGGGCTATGCTGTTTCTATTACATTAGGGTGCTTCCCTTGTTCTTTCAAAATTATAAATATATGAACTATGTTGCTAGATTATATTCACATGTCAAGACTTTCATGAGCCATGATGATAAACCAAAGGTGATGTGCAAAGCATTATAAATATATTTTTAACAACACAGGAAAATTACCTTTGGTCACTATGAAAATTACATTTATCCTTGTGGTAGATAGACTTTATAGTCCACATATAGCTAGATTATTGTAAGCAGTGATCCAAAATGTTTAATATCTTGTAAAGAGAACAAGAAAATTATTTGATAGCTTTAATTATGTCAATATTCCAAATCAGATCTTTTTTGAAATTAGCTTCTGTTTAGGAAGAAGAGGAATTTAGCACCACCTGTTAAAATCAGATTGTAAAGATTTCAAAGAGGCTCAAAGACTTTCCCCTGCTTCTAGAAATTGCTGTATTTAAACTATTTCAGATGCATAAGAGCTTTACTAAATAGGTTTTTTGGAATCTTTAAAATCTAATGAAGCTTTATTAAATGGTGGAATCATACCTGACTCAAATCCAAGCTTCAATTTTCCCTAAAGAATGAGAAAATATAAAGAGCCTGCTCATTAAGTCATAATGTGAATTAACTGATAACCCCCCAGCTTAGACCCTTGCACATAGGAGGTGCTCAAAAAATGGTCCCTCACTGTCCAAAAGCTGTGAACCACTCCCATAAACATCAAAATGTGTCAGGAGTCCAACATGTCACCTCTGTGACTGCTCATCACAGCTAGAAGTAAAATCCGTATTCAGTCATAATTACTCACATTTGTTTGTATAATACAGTCACCCTACCTGGAAGGAAAGAGGCTATTGAGGTCAGATTTTTCAGAGCCTTTCAAAAGTGACATTTCCACAGAGTCACTGAGAACAGGAATAGATTGGGAGATGGGCAGTGAAGGTCTCCTAAATACCTGGATCTTTAACATCGACACTGCCCAGCATATTATTTTATTTCATTTTATTTTTTGGACCTGAAAGTTGCCTAATGGTTTTTGGGGTGCTCATAGTGAAATAAGCCTATAAATATCTGTATACCCATGAGCTCAATAAAACAAAATAGAATGTATTTTTGAGGAAAGCCAAGCATAGAAAACTTGGGAGGTGGGGTAGAATGGGGCAGCACCTACAAGTTTAGGGGTTCTGTCACACAAACCGAGAAGAACAAAAAACAAGGGGACCTGTGCCCATGGACAGGCTATTTTCCTTATCCAAATAAAAATTATTTCTTACCTTCATAATTTAATTGTAGTGTGGGGAGTTCACAAATGAATGTATACTTTCAGCCACAAAGATATAACTTTATACTTGTGTTTACAAGTATAATTACAAAGGCAGGCATTTAATGTGGCATGTGGAACTAAAGGTATGAATCATACCTAAATGTATATAATTATAAAGATACTAGTTCCCAAAATGTAATATGGTCGAATTTTTATCCTGTTTTTCTTTCTTTGTTTTGTTGTTGTTGCATTTGTGACTACGTCACAACTTTTGCTGCTTTTGTGTGTGTGTGTGTCTATGTGTGTGTGTGTGTATCACACTGAGTAGGCTAGCCAGTGCCATTGGTATTTATTCACACACTTACAAAACTCCTATAGCTTTGTCTTTTCAGTAAGTATTTTTCCTTATTATAATGGGGGAGATTTTAAGCATGACTTCTGGGCCCACATTACCCTTTCCATTTGGGAGACCTGAAAAGATCTGCTCTCTATATCAGTCAGTATGGAAGATGTAAATAAGTAATTAACACTTATGCTCAGTACAAACTGGTACCGTGCTAAGCACTTTTCATGCATTATCGCATTTAATGCTCACAGCCCTATGAGATAAGTTTTATTCTCAGCACCATTTTACAGATAAGGAAACTAAGGTGTAGAACAGTTAAGTAGTTTGTTCAGGGTCACATGGTAATTATCAGAGTCAGAATTCTAGTCCAAGTGTAATCTGATGGCAAAGTCAGTGACACTAAAACCCTTCATTATACATAGTGTGTTCCAGAAATTTTAATGAAATTCTTTTTTCCACATGTTCTTCTAAAACAGGAACAGGCAGGCAGAATGGAGTATCTGAAGCATGATGATTACATTTCTGACCATCTTAATATCAGGATGGTAAAACTCAGAGGCATGAAAGACTAGACACCTATTAATAATTGGTCAGGAGTGAAAAAAAGCATATAAAAATGTATACACATCAGTAATAGTGAGTGGGCAAAGAGAAATAAAAGAGAACCATCAAGATGCAAGTTGTTAGGACATACGGGAAGGTTCCCATGTAAAATGGTTCTTGTTTGGACAATAGTGCTTTTCAAATTGTCTTGGAAAATGCACTGTCAGGGAAGGAAGTAGGGTGTGTGGGTTGGTCTGTGAACCCTGAATACACTTGACCATATTTCATTAGCTTTCCCAGAGGAAAAACAGCAAAAGCGTTTGTCTGACACCACCTGAGACTCTTGTGGCAAAGATATGAAGGAGATCTGCCCAGCCTGCTTTAAGGTAGGGATGCTCTATGAAGAAGCCAGAAAGTGCTACTGGCCCAAATACATCTGGAGAGTAATTTAGCAATCTCAGCTTGATCACTATAATGAAGATATTTGTGTATATTCTAGTATGATCATGATAAGCATAACCAATCAGTATATTTCAGTAATTCTAGCAGTTTAACATTTCTCTAAATTAACTCGAGATCAACACCAATTGTCAACATAGTAAAGTGAAAAATGAAATGGACCTGTGACCATGGGTGGAATTTTTGCCACTTACCTTAGTCAATGTCTTCATCTCACTGGGCCTCAATTTCATCAGTAAAGTGAGAATCACATGCCTTAGTGAAGGTCTTCATCTCACTGGGCCTCAATTTCATCAGTAAAGTGAGAATCACTCAGAAAGTCTTTGTGGAACCACTAATAAGCACTCAGTTCCGTAGTAGTATTGTAGGATATTAAAGGAGAGCAAGACAGAGCCCACACCTTTCCCGGGATTTAGGATAATCTATGTTCTTACTCAAGGAGGTAGAAACACTGGCTACCAATAATGTTAGCACTTCACTATCCTTTTTTTTTTTTTTTTTTTTTTTTAGGGGATATATGGAACGTTTAGGATATATAGGATTCCCTTAACAAAAGAGACAGGGTCTCGCTATGTTACCCAGGCTGGAGTGCAGTGGCTGTTCACGGGCACCATCCCACTACTGATCAGCACAGGAGTCCTGACCTGCTCTGTTTCTGACCTGGGCCAGTTCACCCCTCCTTAAGCAACCTAGTGGTCCCCCACTCCCAGCAGGTCACTATACAGATGCCAAACCTAGTGTGGGCACCCATCAGCATAACGCACTACAGCCCAGAACTCCTGGGCTCAATCCATTCTCCTGCCTCAGCCTCCCAAGGAGCTGGGACTATGGGCGCACACAACTGAGCCCAGCAGCACTTCACTATTCCTAATCGAGACGTCACACCTCATCAACTATGCCCAAGTCAGTGGAAAAATCTCTGTTCTTCTTATTTTTGTGAAGAATGTAAGAATTCAGTTCGGTGGTCACATTGCTTCAGAAAAACCCATGGGAAGGTTCCAGGAATGCAGGATTACAGTTGTATGGAATAAGTTAAGTATCACTCCCATCTTTCCATTCTTAATGGTTAATAAGAGCAGCCTCCAGAATCAGACTACTTGTGTTCACAGTCCAGCTCTGCCACTTACTAACTGCTGATCTTGGGTGAATATGCCTTGATTTTGTCATCTCTGAAATGAAATCATGAACAAATTGTTGTGAGAATTAAATAATACATGTAAAAACACTTTAGAAGCATGACCGACATAGGTATTGGCTATTATTATTAAAATGAGCCTCTCTGCACAGATCACTAAAGATGCAGGGTCCAGGAGGTGACAGAATAGCTGCAGGAAGCTGTGGATTTGCCTTTGCAACAAGTATCTAAGCACAGATTAAGTATCCGAGTTACAATTTATCATTGAAGCTAAGCCATAAAAATATTTTTCTGACATGAGACAAAACAGAACAGAGGGCATTGTTATACATGATTAGGTGTTTATAATATAATTAATACAAATATATTTATGTGCATGTGTGTGTGTCTTCAGGCAAAGACAAGTGTGGCACACATGCTTAAGCCAAATATTAGTGTGCTCCTCTCAACAAAATGTACAGTTCTTTCCTTCAATACTTAGCGGTAATAACTTCCAAACTAATGACCAAATAACATCAAACACTAATTAAAAGCAATAATATTCACCCAAAATATATATATATATATATATTTTTAAGGGCACAGAGAGAAAGAAGTGGCAGTTCAGGAAGAAAAAGAAGCCAAGATTGCTTGGCTTTTTTTTTTTTTTTTCCAGTCTCTATTGGAAGCATTAAATTCTATTTAACCTTTAATTTTAGCTTCTCATTGAACTTGTCCAGAGAGCAGGAAGGAGTTCTGTTAGTATATTTTATGGGTTCTAAACCTTGACATGTTATACCTTTCTAATACATTAGCATTCAGAAACTCAACCCTTTACTTCTAAAGAAGAAACTTGTCTTCCAATTAATGTCCTGAAGATTTGTACACTTGCTATTATTTTCAGAGAACATCTCCAACACATAATTAGTTGAATACATAAAGGATATTAATTCATCCCCATTATAAATCACTTCATTATTTCTTTCCTTTCTCCTCTTAAGTTTTTAGAACAGAATTTATGTCATGCTTAAGATTTTTACTTCTGTGTACAACTGAAACTATAAGTCATGACAAGATGTCACAACGTGTCCAGAATGATTTCTCACCAAAGAGATTACGTGGACAGATAAAATCAAATTTTGCCACGTACCATGTTAAACACCTGGAGCCTTATAAGCACTGTTAACATACGAAAATCCCTTTAGAGACAGCTTTAGCTTTTTACAGGTTTAACGTTCTTTTAACTCACTGTCTCTCAAACTCTTCAACCATTGAAGTTTTTCTTGAGGCACCTATTAACATTTTATAGAACTTGTGTCCGGTAGAACATCTCTTGGGAAGTAATAATGACAAACACAAAGCAGCCCTTCACATACCCGACAAAGCTCACCTGTAAGGAAGAAAACATAGACCTCGAAGTGCAGGCAGGTCTGAAGCAGCTGCAAAAAACACAGCTGGTCCAAAGCAAACGCACCTGAGTCTATAAATGAGCTTCCCTGGGTTCTTAATTCATACAGCTGTCTCCTGGAGGTGGACAGAGAGGAAAGCAAACAGCAGCATGCAACCCCAAGAGCATAGCACAGCAAGAATGTTTACAGACAGGAAAACAGTCCTGTACGTGCCAGTAGACTCTCAGGGTATATTACTGTATTAAAGGCCAAAAGAATTTGTGTTAATAATGATAACACTGATTTTTCCAGAGGAAGTCATGTTCAATACATCACCCCCAAGTAGATAAAGCAAAGTGAAACACACCTCAGAAAAATCTCTATGAAAAATTAAAATTGAAAAGTTTTGGTACTTAAGAAAATTCATCTTTATGGACCCCTTAATCACAAATGATAGGGGAAGGTTCATGAAAATTATTATGGTGCTTGTCTTACCCTGGGAAAACGAATGGTGGGAATCATACTAAATATGTTTAGATTTAAAACCTGAATATAATTAATTTATAATGTACAGTTTAAAATGAGAGAAAATTTTGCATCCACCTGCAGATGCTAAGCACAAAAAATACTTTCGCTTCTAGTGTTATTAAATTAATCTACACTAAACAAGATAGTTTACTTAATAAAAAGTGGCTCACCCGTCCCCTCACTTCTAATGAGTTAGCTATAGAATACAGTTGCCAGATTTAGCGTACAAAAGCACATGATGCCCAGTTAAACTTGAATTTCTCTGAAATTCTCTGCAAGGTAAACTTAACTAGGTGTCATGTGTTTTTACCTGGTAACTCCATGCTACATATAAAATATAACATGGATTAAAAACTGTAGGGAAGAGTCTCCCAAGTTCACGTGCATGTGGGGAAGATGGACAACTAAGTAGTTGAGCCTTTTAACACAGAAATAGGGGAAATAGATTCTAACATTGCTAAACCCTGGTCACTGGCTAAGGCTAGGCAAAAGTTTTTTTCAGGTGACATCCTAAAACCAAAATTCACTCTATTATTTCTTCAGAACAGCAGTCTTTGCCAGGGACCCAGCAATGGCCAAGCTGTGGTCCTGGAGGAATTCCTACCACAGCTTCTCTTTCCGTTGACAGCCAACTTGGGAGACGGTGTTTAGTTTGGAAAAATCCCTATCATGGGACCTCAGGTGGGGATAAGGTAGTTTTCTTCCTTATTACAATAAATATGCTTCTGCTTTGAAAGCCTGTGTGTATGACCACTTAGTTTATCCACACAGGTGTGTGGAGTTGAGTGGAAACAGCTAGATGTTTCTCTGAGCCTTGATATAGGCTAGGATTTAAACTGAGTAAAATACGCAGGAGAAACCAAAGCCACAATGTCTAGAGTCCAGGTGAAAACAAATGACCACGGTGGGTCCCTGTGACACCCCAGACACCAAGATTCATGCCTAAAACTAGGCACTTGGATAGAATAGTGTTCTTGGGCAAATTACATTACCTCTTGTGCCTCAGCATCCTTATCTGTAAAATGGGTATAATAATGGTACTTACCTCATAAAGTCATGAAGGTTTAATACTGTCATAGAACAGCACATACCCAGAATAGGCTTTCAGTAAATGCCACTTGTCTTCACAAGATGATTTTCGTCTGTCTTATTCTCTGTTCAGCCTAGAGATTTCCCTGGAAAGAAGGCCAAAGCCAAGCTACATTCTCAAAGAAACTAAGTTATTTGCAGTATTGGCCTCACTGAAATGTTTTTTTATTCTCATGGCCTAAGGTATTTTGTAGCTTCAGAATAATCTTCACAATGATTTAGGTTTCTCAAACATTTGAAAAACCTCGGAGATTTATAATTCAGAGTCCTGACTAAATGGTGGTCGGGTCTCTCCTTCAAGCTGGAAGGATCCCATAGTCCAGAAAAGACTGCACAACTTAGTTGTCAAGTTAGAATCAGGAGTAGAATTGCCTGATGAAAGGTTTCTGACTTGGGCTGCCCTGGACTCCCAGGTGACTGGGAGGCACTGGCTGTGTAGGAGTCAGAGGTGGCAGCTGTCTCTGGGTTGACCATGGGCCCCCACATACCCGACTGCCTCTGCCTCTTGCGTGCCCACCTCCCCTCCCCCGGGGGGCCGAGATGGCTGAGTTAGCTCGGCCTGTGTCAGTGTCCTGAGGAAAACGGCTGCTTTTTTTATGCTGCTGCTGAAAGCATGGCTTTTAGGAAGGGCCCTTACAAAGTATCAACTTTCACTTAATATTTAGTTGGCACTCTTTGGGTTGAATAAGTAGTATATAGATGCAGTGACCTTTATTCATTTCCTATTCCTGAAAAACCTTCCATTAAACATTGCCTGACAGTTTTTACAAACTAATTAGGAGTAGCTGAACGAGTTAATGGAGATCCCACTATCCATTTTTTCCCTCCCATTTTCTCATTATTCTGTATTCATAGTTCCAAACTTGAGACTTCAGCATTAGAGCACCTCTTTGACGCAGAAGGTCAGGCCCTCACCCGTGCTGTTTCCAGCACTCCATTATTCATTTAGATTGGCAGTTCTTTTAATTAACACCTTGTCTGTATTTATTGCAAAGGTTCTGAGTTGGGAGCTAAAGCCAAGAATGTAGTGTCTTTAATGTGAATTTGCCACATTCAAAATAGAAATGGTTTTATCTAAGACATCAGCTCAATAATGTCTCAAAAATGCACAGGAAACTTACATTTTCTAATTACTAATTATTGATCATCAATATTATACTAGGCAGAATGAGTTTATCATTTCTCATTTCTAGTAATTTAAATAGGGCAAAGGCAAGTAAACTAATACACATTCTCTGTTGCTAAAATGAGGGACTACAAAGGTAAGGTGGGTGCTGGTATTGTTCTGAATATTCATGAGAGCAGAAATTGACTGCATGATTAATATATTCTTCCAGTTTAAAGGATACCATTGAGTAATTGTATTATATACATACAGTGCTTTTCTTGAATCACTAACATGATATAATCTGAATAGCACATTATTTGAAAGAGGTGCAAATGGCAGCCAGGGAGGAAACAACTGGAGAAGCATTTTCTTCTTTGCTGTTGGTTTCTACCCTCGGGATATTCATACCTCGGTACAGCCCCTTTAGCTCTGTAGTATTCGTAATGTGCTGCTGGTCTCACAGACATTAAGATATTAATTGTCTGATCCTCCTAATTAGCTTGACTGATTGGTGGGGGCTAGAGCAATATCAGGAGTCTGACAAGGTTACTTGCAGACTGACATTTTATTGTTTTGTTTATCACTTATTAATTACTGTCAACTACCATGTCACAGTGATCTATTTCAAGAAAGTGGAACTACCATTAGTGCACTCTGGCTGTGAACATGATTTTTGTTTTCTTTTGTATTATTTTTTATTTACCCATATTTAATACAACAGATTTTTTTTTAAACATCTTTATTGGGGTATTATTGCTTTACAATGGTGTGTTAGTTTATGCTTTATAACAAAGTGAATCAGTTATACATATACATATGTTCCCATATGTCTTCCCTCTTGCGTCTCCCTCCCTCCCACTCTCCCTATCCCACCCCTCCAGGCTGTCACAAAGCACCGAGCTAATATCCCTGTGCCATGCGGCTGCTTCCCACTAGCTATCTACCTTACTACGTTTGTTAGTGTGTATATGTCCATGACTCTCTCTCGCCCTGTCAAAGCTCACCCTTCCCCCTCCCCATATCCTCAAGTCCGTTCTCCAGTAGGTCTGCGTCTTTATTCCTGTCTTACCCCTAGGTTCTTCATGACATTTTTTTTCCTTAAATTCCATATATATGTGTTAGCATACGGTATTTGTCTTTTTCTTTCTGACTTACTTCACTCTGTATGACAGACTCTAGGTCTATCCATCTCATTACAAATAGCTCAATTTCATTTCTTTTTAAGGCTGAGTAATATTCCATTGTATATATGTGCCACATCTTCTTTATCCATTCATCCGATGATGGGTGCTTAGGTTGTTTCCATCTCCGGGCTATTGTAAATAGAGCTGCAATGAACATTTTGGTACATGACTCTTTTTGAATTTTGGTTTTCTCAGGGTATATGCCCAGTAGTGGGATTGCTGGGTCATATGGTAATTCTATTTGTAGTTTTTTAAGGAACCTCCATACTGTTCTCCATAGTGGCTGAACCAATTCACATTCCCACCAGCAGTGCAAGAGTGTTCCCTTTTCTCCACACCCTCTCCAGCATTTATTGTTTATAGATTTTTTGATGATGGCCATTCTGACTGGTGTGAGATGATATCTCATTGTAGTTTTGATTTGCATTTCTCTAATGACTAATGATGTTGAGCATTCTTTCATGTGTTTGTTGGCATTCTGTATATCTTCTTTGGAGAAATGTCTATTTAGGTCTTCTGCCCATTTTTGGATTGGGTTGTTTGGTTTTTTGTTATTGAGCTGCATGAGCTGCTTGTAAATTTTGGAGATTAATCCTTTGTCAGTTGCGTCATTTGCAAATATTTTCTCCCATTCTGAGGGTTGTCTTTTGGTCTTGATTATGGTTTCCTTTGCTGTGCAAAAGCTTTTAAGTTTCATTAGGTACCATTTGTTTATTTTTGTTTTTATTTCCATTACTCTAGGAGGTGGGTCAGAAAGGATCTTGCTGTGATTTATGTCATAGAGTGTTCTGCCTATGTTTTCCTCTAAGAGTTTGATAGTTTCTGGCCTTACATTTAGGTCTTTAATCCATTTTGAGCTTATTTTTGTGTATGGTGTTAGGGAGTGATCTAATCTCATACTTTTACATGTACCTGTCCAGTTTTCCCAGCACCATTTATTGAAGAGGCTGTCCTTTCTCCACTGTACATTCCTGCCACCTTTATCAAAGATAAGGTGTCCATATGTGCATGGGTTTATCTCTGGGCTTTCTATCCTGTTCCATTGATCTATCTTTCTGTTTCTGTGCCAGTACCATACTGTCTTGATTACTGTAGCTTTGTAGTATAGTCTGAAGTCAGGGAACCTGATTCCTCCAGCTCCTTTTTTCGTTCTCAAGATTGCTTTGGCTATTTGGGGTCTTTTGTGTTTCCATACAAATTGCGAAATTTTTTGTTCTAGTTCTGTGAAAAATGCCAGTGGTAGTTTGATAGGGATTGCATTGAATCTGTAGATTGCTTTGGTTAGTAGAGTCATTTTCACAATGTTGATTCTTCCCATCCAAGAACATGGTATATCTCTCCATCTATTTGTATCATCTTTAATTTCTTTCATCAGTGTCTTATAATTTTCTGCATACAGGTCTTTCGTCTCTTTAGGTAGGTTTATTCCTAGATATTTTATTCTTTTTGTTGCAGTGGTAAATGGGAGTGTTTTCTTGATTTCACTTTCAGATTTTTCATCATTAGTATATAGGAATGCCAGAGATTTCTGTGCATTAATTTTGTATCCTGCTACTTTACCAAATTCATTGATTAGCTCTAGTAGTTTTCTGGTAGCATCTTTAGGATTCTCTATGTATAGTATCATGTCATCTGCAAACAGTGACAGCTTTACTTCTTCTTTTCCGATTTGGATTCCCTTTATTTCCTTTTCTTCTCTGATTGCTGTGGCTAAAACTTCCAAAACTATGTTGAATAAGAGTGGTGAGAGTGGGCAACCTTGTCTTGTTCCTGATCTTAGTGGAAATGCTTTCAGTTTTTCACCATTGAGGATGATGTTTGCTGTGGGCTTGTCATATATGGCCTAATACAACAGATTTTTGAATCCAGTGACAAGAATGTAGCATTTGGGGATATTTAAAAATTGTAGAATAAATATATTTCTAGTTTTCAAAAAATATACTGGTAACGTTGAGTCAAAACAAAATGGTGAAAGTGTTGTAGAACGGCCTTTGCTTGGTTCCATTCACACTAATAGAAATTTTCTTGTAAGTAATTCAAAGCACACCGTGTTTACAAACCTTGAAACAGATGAGAGTAAGTTTCATTTTCATTCTTTCTCAGAAGCAAGGAAAAGTCTTTTATGATTAAGTCATTTTACTGATTCATGATTTTTACTGAATCAGAAATTGATTTCTACTCTATAATTACTTGAGATAGTTGTCAAGGATCCTCCTTAACTGGAAAAAAAAGGAGCAAATCAACCATGTTTTTACTTCACTGATAAGAAGAGTAAAAATACCTAGAACAATATGATGATTGGAAAATTACCCTGATTTTTAAGTTAGTTCTTGTGAATTACTGGTAACTTTTCATATGATCACAGATATTTCTGATTCCTTGTGAGAGACTGCATATACAGACACATAATAGCCAGTTCAGATATTAAAATAGAACTCTGATCCCTAACCTGAAGTGGCCAGTCCGGCAAGCCAAACCACACCCTACTAGCAATCAGCCCCAAATGGTCAGGATTTGATCAATAACCGAAAGCTTCCCTAATTTTTGCCCCTGCTTCCAACTTAGGACCAATGGGATAAAGCCAAATATGTGACCCTAACCAATCTCCTAGGATGTCCTGCTTCTAGTTACCTAGCTTCCAGCTTCCCCACACCTACAGCCTCCAATCAGGGCATACCTGAAGCCCTCCTTTTTTTCCACTATAAAGCTGTCCCACTTCTCTGCAGCCTTTGAGTTTCTGTCAAATGCAGATTGTGGTGGCTGACTGTCTTGCCATAGCAAGTTCTGAATAAATAGCCCTTACTGGTTCTCATTTGAGTGGTCTTCATTTATTTCCACACATGGGTGTAGACTACATTTTTCTAAGCCATATTCTTAAAGTTTATGACTCTTTATCAATATGTTCTTATATGACTCTTCGGATAGCCTCCATAAGTCAACTGCACCTTCCTAAAACACATGATCCCAGGGAGTTCCCTGGTGGTGCAGTGGTTAAGAATCCACCTGCCAATGCAGGGGACATGGGTTTGATTCCCTGGTCTGGGAAGATCCCTCATGCTGTGGAGCAACAAAGCCCATGTGCCACAACTACTGAGCCTGCGCTCTAGAGCCATTGAACCACAACTACTGAAGCCCGTGTGCCTAGAGCCTGTGCTTCACAACAAGAGAAGCCACCACAATAAGACCGTGCACTGCAACGAAGAGTAGCCCCCACTCAATGCAACTAGAGAAAGCCTACGCGCAGCAACAAAGACGCAACGCAACCGAAAATAAATAAATTTTTTAAAAATCCCATTTTTTCCATAATTTGCCAAATAGGAGAGTGATATTTTACCCAAAAGTAATTAAGATTCACTTTTTAAAAGAGCACTCCTAGTTTACTGGGTATGATATGTTAAATAACATTCTAAAATAGAGCCAAGGAGTTATATTACTTCTAAAAGGAAGAATAGGATTAAAAATAATTTTTCTATCAATATCTTGTAATAGACCATAATGGAAAAGAATATATATATATATGTATAACTGAATCACTTTGCTGTACACCAGAAACTAACACAACATTGTAAATCAACTATACTTCAACTAAAATATAAATATAAAATAACTTTTCCAGAGAAGTTTTTCAAAGACATACTCGAAAAGTGGAAAGCCATATTCTGTACAATGAGGCTTTTATGAAAGCTTCATAGCTTTCTTAACCATGAAGAGAGTAGAGAGATCAATGTTAAGCCTAGTTTCAAACCATATAGAAATTCATAAATTAAAACTGCATAGGGGCTTCCCTGGTGGCGCAGTGGCTGGGCGTCCGCCTGCCAATGCAGGGGACACGGGTTCGTGCCCCGGTCCAGGAGGATCCCACATGCCGCGGAGCGGCTGGGCCAGCGGGCCGTGGCCGCTGAGCCTGCACGTCCGGAGCCTGTGCTCCGCAACGGGAGAGGCCACAGCAGTGAGAGGCCCGCGTACCGCAAAAAAAAAAAAAAACTGCATAGGCAAAATCCCTAATGAGAGACGGGTCCATTTCACATGCACAACTGCTTTGGGGTTTGTTTGGTAATTACTACAATGCTGAGCAATTACCATAATAAAGCCATGATCACAAGACACATTTACAACCATACTATATCTAAAATTAAAGGCCATGAAAATTACATTAAGGAAGTCTACAAAGGTCAAAGTTGAAGCCATCTATCAGCCTCAGGAACTCTGTATTTCTACTTGGTTCTGTATTTAAATAAATCATCAAGTATGTTGGCATAAAATAGTGAAGTTCAGGAATATACCTAGTTCCTGTCTAATCCATTCGTTCTGTGAACATGTTCTGGGAATACCAACACTCTCTTAAAAACACATTACAGAGGACCTTCAAGATGGTGGAGGAATAAGACATGGAGATCACCTTCCTCCCCACAAATACATCAAAAATACATCTACATGTGGAACAGCTCCTACAGAACACCTACTGAATGCTGGCAGAAGACCTCAGACTTCCCAAAAGGCAAGAAACTCCCCACATACCTGAGTAAGGCAGAAGAAAAAAGAAAAAACAGGGACAAAAGAATAGGGATGGGACCTGTACCTCTGGGAGGGAGCTGTGAAGGAGGAAAGGTTTCCACACACTAGGAAGCCCCTTCACTGGCAAAGACACGGGTTGGGCGGGGTGGGGAAGCTTCAGAGCCACGGAGGAGAGCGCAGCAACAGGGATGCAGAGGGCAAAGTGGAGAGATTCCCACACAGAGGATCGGTGCCGACCAGCACTCACCAGCCTGACAGGTTTGGCTGCTGACCTGCCAGGGTGGGTGGGGCTTGGAGCTGAGGCTCAGGCTTCAGAGGTCAGATCCCAGGGAGAGGACTGGGGTTGGCTGCCTGAACACAGCCTGAAGGGGGGCTAGTGTGCCACAGCTAGCTGGGAGGGAGTCTGGGGAAAGCTCTGGACCTGCCTAAGAGGCAAGAGATCATTGTTTCGCGGTGCGCAAGAAGAGATTCAGAGCACCACCTAAATGAGCTTCAGAGACGGGCGTAAGCTGCAACTATCGGCGTGGCCACCAGAGACGGGCATGAAATGCTAAGGCTGCTGCTGAAGCCACCAAGAATCCTGTGTGCAAGCACAGGTCACAATCCACACCTCCCCTCCCAGGAGCCTGTGCAGCCCACCACTGTCAGGGTCCCATGATCCAGGCACAACTTCCCTGGGAGAGCACACGGTGCGCCTCAGGCTGTTGCAACGTCATGCCAAGCTCTGCTGCCGCAGGCTCGCCACGCATTCCGTACCCCTCCCTCCCCCCAGCCTGAGTAAGCCAGAGCCCCCTAATCAGCTGCTCCTTTAACTCCCTCCTGTCTGGGTAAAGAAGACACCAGAGGGCAACGTACATACAGAGGTGGGGCCAAGTCAAAAGCTGAACCCCAGAGCTGTGCAAACAAAGAAGAGAACAGGAAATTTCTCTGTGCGGCCTCAGGAGCAGTGGATTAAACCTCCACAATCAACATGATATACCCTGCATCTGCGTAATACCTGAATAGACAACGAATCATCCCAAAACTGAGGAGATGGACTTTGGGACCAACAGTAGACTTCGGGTTTGCCATATGCAACTGACTACATTCTGATTTCTATGTTTATCTTAGTTTAGTTTTTAGCGCTTGTTATCATTGGTGGATTTGTTTATTGGTTTGGTTGCTCTCTCTTTTTTTTTAATTGCTCCTTTAATTTTTTATTTTAATAATATTTTTTGAAAAATTTTATTTTAATAACTTTATTTTATTTATTTTTCTTTCTTTGAATTTTTCTCCCTTTTCTTCTGAGCCATGTGGCTGACAGGGTCTTGGTGCTCCGGCCAGGTATCAGGCCTGAGCCTTGGAGGTGGGAGAGCCAAGTTCAGGAAATCGGACCACCAGAGACCTCCCAGCCCCATGTAATATCAGTCAGCAACAGCTCTCCCAGAGATCTCCGTCACAATGCTAAGATCCAGTTCCGCTCAACAACCAGCAAGATCCAGTGCTGGACACCCCATGCCAAACAACTAGCAAGACAGGAACACAACCCCACCCATTAGCAGAAAGGCTACCTAAAATCATAATAAGTTCACAGACACCCCAAAACACACCACCAGACATGGTTCTGCCCACCAGAAAGACAAAATCCAGCCTCATCCACCAGAACACAAGCACCAGTCCCCTCCACCAGGAAGCCTACACAACCCACTGAACCAACCTTACCCACTGGGGGAAGACACCAAAAAAATTGGAACTACGAACCTGTACCCTCACGAAGGAGACACCAAACACAGTAAGTTAAGCAAAATGAGAAGACAGAGATATACGCAGCAGATGAAGAGGCAAGATAAAAACCCACCAGACCAAACAAATGTAGAGGAAATAGGCAGTCTACCTGAAAAATAACTCAGAGTAATGATAGTAAAGATGATCCAAAATCTTGGAAATAGAACGGAGAAAAAACAAGGAACGTTTAACAAGGACCTAGAAGAACTAAAGAGCAAACAAACAGTGATGAACAACACAATAAATGAAATTTAAAATTCTCTAAAAAGAATCAGTAGCAGAATAACTGAGGCAGAAGAACGGATGAGTGACCTGGAAGATAAAATAGTGGAAATAACTACCACAGAGCAGAATAAAACAAAAAAAAATGAAAAGAATTGAGGACAGTCTCAGAGACCACTGGGACAACATTAAACACACCAACATTCAAATTATAAGAATCCCAGAAGAAGAAGAGAAAAAGAAAGGGACTGAGAAAATATTTGAAGAGATTATAGTTGAAAACTTCCCTATCATGGAAAAGGAAATAGTCAATCAAGTCCAGGAACTGCAGAGTCCCATACAGGGTAAATCCAAGGAGGAACATGCCAACACACATATTAATCAAACTATCAAAAATTAAATACAAAGTAAAAATATTAAAAGCAGCAAGGGAAAAGCAACAAATAACAAACAAAGGAATCCCCATAAGGTTAACAGCTAATCTTTCAACAGAAACTCTGCAAGCCAGAAAGGAGTGGCAGGACATATTTAAAGTGATGAAAGGGAAAAACCTGCAACCAAGATGACTCTACCCAGCAAGGATCTCATTCAGATTTGAAGGAGAAATTAAAACCTTTACAGACAAGCAAAAGCTAAGAGAATTCAGTACCACGAAACCAGCTTTACAACAAATGCTAAAGGAACTTCTATAGGCAGGAAACACAAGGGAAGGAAAAGACCTACAATAACAAACCCAAAATAGTTAAGAAAATGGTAATAGGAACATACATATCGATAATTACCTTAAATGTAAATGGATTAAATGCTCCAACCAAAACAGATAGACTGGTGGAATGGATACAAAAACAAGACCCATACATATGCTGTCTACAAGAGATCCACTTCAGACCTAGGGACACATACAGAATGATAGTGAGTGGATGGAAAAAGATATTCCAGGTAAATGGAAATCACAAGAAAGCTGGAGTAGCAATTCTCATATCAGACAAAATAGACTTCAAAATAAAGACTATTACAAGAGACAAAGAAGGACACTACATAATGATCAAGGGATCAATCCAAGAAGATATAACAATTGTAAATATTTATGCACCCAACATAGGAGCACCTCAACACATAAGGCAAATGCTAACAGCCATAAAAGGGGAAATCAACAGTAACACAATCATAGTAGGGGACTTTAACACCCCACTTTCACCAATGGACAGATTAACCAAAATGAAATAAGGAAACACAAGCTATAAATGACACTTAAACAAAATGAACTTAATTGATATTTATAGGTCATTCCATCCAAAAACAACAGAATACACTTGTTCTCAAGTGCTCATGGAACATTCTCCAGGATAGATCATATCTTGGGTCACAAATCAAGCCTTGGTAAATTTAAGAAAATTGGAATTGTATCAAGTATCTTTTCCGACCACAACACTATGAGACTAGATATCAATTATAGGAAAAAAACTCTAAAAAATACAAACACGTAGAGGTTAAACAATACACTACTAAATAACCGAGAGATCACTGAAGAAATCAAAGAGGAAATTAAAAAAATAGCTAAAAACAAATGCCAATGAAAACACAAGGACCCAAAACCTATGGGATGCATCAAAAGCAGGTCTAAGAGGGAAGTTTATAGCAATGCAATCCTACCTCAAGAAACAAGAAAAATCTCAAATTAGCAACCTAACCTTACAGCTAAAGCAATTACAGGAAGACCAACAAAAATAACCCAAAATTAGCAGAAGGAAAGAAATCATAAATATCAGGTCAGATATAAATGAAAAAGAAATGAAGGAAACGATAGCAAAATTCAATAAAACTAAAAGCTGGTTCTTTGGGAAGACAAACAAAATTGATAAACCATTAGCCAGATTCATCAAGAAAAAAAGGGAGAAGACTCAAATCAACAGAATTAGAAATGAAAAAGGAGAAGTAACAACTGCAGAAATACAAAGGATCATGAGAGATTACTACAAGCAATTATATGCCAATAAAATGGACAACCTGGAAGTAATGGACAAATTCTTAGAAAACCACAAACTTCCAAGACAGAACCAGGAAAAAATAGAAAATATAAATAGACCAATTACAAGCACTGAAATTGAAACTGTGATTAAAAATCTTCCAGCAAACAAAAGCCCAGGACCAGATGGCTTCACAGGTGAATTCTATCAAGCATTTAGAGAAGAGCTAACACCTATCCTTCTCAAACTCTTCCAAAATATAGCAGAGGGTGGAACACTCCCAAACTCATTCTATGAGGCCACCATCACCCTGATACCAAAACCAGACAAAGATGTCAAAAAAAAAAAAAAAAAGAAAACTACAGGCCAATATCACTGATGAACACAGATGCGAAAACCCTCAACAAAATACTAGCAAACAGAATCCAGCAGAACATTAAAAGGATCATACACCATGATCAAGTGGGATTTATTCCAGGGATGCAAAGATTCTTCAGTATACAGAAATCAATCAATGTGATACACCATATTAACAAATTGAAGGATAAAAACCATGTGATCATCTCCATAGATGCAGAAAAAGCTTTTGACAAAATTCAACACCCATTTATGATAAAAACTCTCCAGAAAGTAGGCGTAGAGGGAATTTACCTCAACATAATAAAGGCCTGTATGACAAACTCACAGCCAACATCGGTGTCAATGGTGAAAAACTGAAACCATTTCCACTAAGATCAGGAACAAGACAAAGTTGCCCACTCTCACCACTATTATTCAACATAGTTTTGGAAGTTTTAGCCACAGCATTCATAGGTGAAAAAGAAATAAAAGGAATCCAAATCGGAAAGGAAGAAGTAAAACTGTCACTGTTTGCAGATGACATGATACTATACATAGAGAATCCTAAAGATGCTACCAGAGAACTACTAGAGCTAATCAATGAATTTGGTAAAGTAGCAGGATACAAAGTTAATTCAGAGAAATCTCTAATGATTCACTTTGTTATACAGCAGAAACTAACACAACAATGTAAAGCAATTATACTCCAATAAAGATGTTAAAAAAAAAATTACAAGTTAGACTTCATTGGCATCAAATATACTATAAATTTCTCTGTTGATTTTCTAATTTAATTGCTACAAAATTATTTCTTGATTTAATATATTTTAGTTTAATATATTTTAAGTATTTGATTTTCTTATTTGTAGGAAATCAAATGCTTAAGATATATTCAATGCTATATTCAAGAATTATTCAAAGTGGTATGAACAAATTTCAATTTGATAAATGTTATTTCTTTTTTGAGAAAGACCCAAAGTGTGCAGCCAATCCCATCTGCTCAAGAAAATCACTTGTATGAGGCATCAATATTAGTTCCCTGAAGCTTTTTGACACAATTATACTATATATCATTTTGTCCACCACTATAATGGAATCATTCTGGAGCTGTCAGAGGGTTAAGGGAAGAACAAATCTCTGTTAATTTAATTCCATCCCAATTTATTTTATTTTTGAAGTATAGTTCATTTATAATGTGTTAGTTCACGTGTACAGCATAGTGATTCAGTATTTTTGCCGATTATATTCCATTATAGGTTACTACAAGATAATGGGTATACTTCCCTTTGCTATACAGTATATATCCTTGTTGATTATCTATTTTATATATAGTAGTTTGTTAATTCCATACCCCTAATTTGTCCCTCTCCCCTTCCCTGTCCCCTTTGGTAATCACAAGAGTTTTTTCTGTATCTGTGAGTCTATTTCTGTTTTGCAGTACTTTCATTTGTATTATTTTTTAGATTCCACATATAAGCAATATCATATATAGTATTTTTCTTTGTCGGACTTATTTCACTAAGCATAATATTCTCTAGTCCATGCACTTTTGCTGCAAATGGCAGTATTTTATTATTTTTTATGGCTGAGTACTATTTCATTGTATGCCACATCTTCTTAAGCCAATCGTCTGGTCATGGGCATGAGGGTTGCTTCTGTGTCTTAACTATTTTAAATAGTACTGATATAAACATTGGGGTGTGTTATATTTCTGATTTTTCTTTTTTTTTCCAGAAATATACCCAGGAGTGGAATTGCTGGATCATATGGTAGTTCCATTATTAGCTTTTTAGGAAACCTTCACACTGCTTCCACACTGGCTGTACCAATTTCCATTCCCATCAGCAGTGTACGAAGCTTCCCTTTTCTCCACATCCTCTCCAGCATTTGTTATTTGTAGACTTTTTGATGATAGCCATTCTGACGGGTGTGAAGTGATACCTCATGTGGCTTTAATTTGCATTGCTCTAATAATTAGTGAGGTTGAGCATCTTTTCACGTGCCTGTTAGCCATCTTCTTTGGAAAAATGTCTATTTAAGTCTTCTGACCATTTTTTGATTGGATTTTTTGGATATTGAGTTGTATGAGCTATTTATAAAAGGAAAAGCTTTTTAGTTTAATTAGGCTCCATTTGTTTATTTTTGCTTTTATTTCTGTTGCCTTAGGAGACTAATTCAAGAAAATATTTCTGCAATTTAAATCAAAGAGTGTTCCTCTTATGTTCTCTTCTAGGAGTTGTTATGGTTTCAGGTTTTAACATTTGTCTTTAAACCATTTTGAATTTATTTTTGTGTATGGTGTGAGGGAATGTTCTAATTTCATTGTTTTATATTTGGTTGTCCAGTTTTCCCAGCACCACTTGTTGAAGAGACTGTCTTTTCTCCATTGTATATTCTTGTCTCCTTTGTAGTAGTGACCATAGGTGTGCAGGTTTATTTCTAGGCTCTCTATTCTGTTCCATTGATTTATGTGTCTTTTTGTGCCAATACCACACTGTTTTGATTACTGTGGCTTTGTAGTAAAGTCTGGGAGGGTCATACCTCTGGCTGTGTTCTTTTCTCTCAGAATTGCTTTGGCAATTTTGCATCTTTTGTGGTTTCATATGAATTTTAGGATTATTTGTTCTAGTTCTGTGAAAAATGTCATGGGTATTTTGATAGGGATTGCATTAAATCTATATATTGCTTTGGGTAGAATGGCCATTTTAATGATATTAATTCTTCCAATCCAAGAGCATGAGATATCCTTCCATTTCTTGGAATCATCTTCAATTTCCTTCATCAGTGTTCTATAGTTTTCAGAGTACAGTTCTTTCACATCATTGTTTATGTTTATTTCTAGGTATTATTTTGATGTGATTTTAAACAGGATTGTTTTTTACTTTCATAAGGATGCCCATTCTTGGCTGCTTCTATTCTACACGGTATTAGAAGTCCTAGCCTTAGCAATCAGATAAGACATTGAGCCCAAATTGAAAGGGAAGAGGTAAAACTATCACTATTTGCAGATGACATGATACACTCTATAGAGAACCCTAAAGTTTCCACACAAAAACTATTAGAACTAATAAGGGAATTCAGAAAAGTTCCAGGATACAAGATTAATATACAGAAATCTGTTGCACTTCTGTCCATCCCAATTTTTATACATTGTCATTCCCACGTTCCTTTCTAGCTTTTCCTTTCTGCCTCTGAGATGGTTTTACTTGGAGAAGAAACTACAATGAGTCAGTAGGGTGTTGTAGTTACAAGTCTCAGACATTTGTTTAACTCTTTTTGTTTCCTGATCTTATTTTAAAATAAGCAAAATATAATAGAATAAAATGTTTTACATAAGTTAATTGAGCTTTTATTAGCCTTTCTTAGTCAAATTCTGATGAGTCCAGTTGAAAGTGTGGAGAAAAGCAAACAAAAATTTCTCACATCATAGCGAACTCTTGGAACTGTGTGTTAAGAAAGAATTTGCATTATCTCCTATTCATCCTTTCTCTAAAAGCTTCTGGAAATGGTTTTCCATTTACACGAGGCGTTAGCCAAGAAACAGAAAAGACACGGGATACATGTAACAGGAGATCCAACAAAAGAAGAAAAGCAAAGGAAATCCCCAGAATGATGCTGAAGGAGATGCCAGGATGGCATCTATGATACAGGTGTAGAGAGAAACCTAGAAGTCCCAGTGAGAAACTTCTCTGGAGGAAAAAAAAAAAAAGAAAATTGATAGAATATCTGAGGCAACTGAAATCTTGAGGGATGATTTGGACCAGAGGTTGGCAAACTGTAGCCTGGAGGTCAAATCTACAATAGCAGTGTTGAGTAGTTGTGACAGAGACCACAAAGTCTAAAGGACTAAAAGTCTAAAAGATTTATAGCTCTTTATAGAAAAAGTTCGCCAGAAAGGTTTGAGGTTGAATTAGCAATGAACACATTAGGAAACTAAGAAAAAGAAGATAAAGAATGACAATTGACTCCAGAGAAAACAGTTGTATAGAAAAAGAAAAATAACAGTTTACTACATGGCTCAGCTTTGAATTGCATTTTGTAGTTACAATGATATAAATATTGAATATTCATCTAAGCAAAATCATACTTGGGGAGGATGGTGAGGGCTAGGGGAGAAAAGAGAGTTCAATCCTTGTCATACATAGTGGAAATTCAATAGATAAAACAGGCTAAAACTGAAAAATCAAGGAGTAACAATTTTTAAAACCATGTTGTTTAAACACATGACACCAAGAGAGTCAACAAAAGGAGGTAAAAGTGGTTGCTTCTGGGGAAGAGGAAAGAGAAAGAGTTGATACTGTTGTTTTGGAAACAAACCTAGTGCAACCCTTGGCTCTTAAATTATGTGCATATATATTTTTTTAATAAATTAAATTCAAATGGAAAGCAAAATAATTTGGGCATGGCATAATATAAAGACCATTCACAAAACAACAGTCATTTCAAAACGTTTTAGCCCTGGTCTATGTGCTGCCCACATGCATTCAATTCTCCCACTAATCCTCAGTAAGAACAATTATCCAAAATGACTAATTCACATGATCTTTGCATCCTAATGAAAAACACTTATTGTTATATAATAATAGTTAAGTCTCACTGATTCCATAAGACTTTCAATATAATAGATATTCTGGGAATCATTTCCGCAAGAAGTCTCAGATAATACTGGAAGTTGTTTGTGTTGGCATTATAAGCTAGTGTTTCTGAACTTCTCTTCCTACAAAATGAAAAAAAAAAAAAGAGAGAGAAAAAAACGAGAAAAGACAGAAATACTCTGAGGTTCTTATTGAGATAAAAGGTAAATAAAAATTCTTTGGTGCTAGGTAACCAGAAATTTTTAAATA
Source organism: Monodon monoceros (assembly GCF_005190385.1). Taxonomy (NCBI): domain Eukaryota; kingdom Metazoa; phylum Chordata; class Mammalia; order Artiodactyla; family Monodontidae; genus Monodon; species Monodon monoceros. The sequence goes on along the minus strand of NW_021703767.1, from coordinate 110,199,008 downwards.
CTGTATAAGAACAATATGTACATTATAGACCAAGAAAGTATTTGCTGCAGCTATTCTTATTCTCTTCTGACATTTAACAGATTCATACAATATTCTACACAACTAGACTGAATGCCAAGCTATAACCAAAGCGTTCTTGTTTTCCTGAAAAATAGTTTGTAATTTAGAATACTTTTTCTCATAATCACTGCAGCTATTTGGCTTATACTTTTAATTTTTACTTTGATAAGTAAATAATATGTATGCTATTAAGACTGCCTTCAAGGAAAAGGGAAGACATTCCTATGTATGACCATGGATATTGCACAGAATTGAGCTTCTCTTTTGTTTGTGCATGTATAATTCAAAATACCAGTGCATTTCATGTTCCCTAATTCTTCCAGCAATAATCTGTCCTTTTCATACTGCATCTAAGACTTGATTCATCAACTATGAGATCATTACTATTTGGGTGCCTGCATTCTAGAATATGAGTGATAGAATACAAAGACAATGAGTCTTGTGTTGAGAAACTTTTACAAGCACCAAGGAATGCATATAATATGAAAGAAGAGATGAGCTCATGCATAAAATGTATTAGTGTGAACTGAAGTATTGAAAATTGGTATGCCTTGATGTCAAATAAAGATCTTTATCTCCCTTGACTCTTTGAATGTAAAGATTGCAAGATTGAATGATGTGGTTAACAGTCATCTGAAATCTAAGTTTTTCAACGATTAATACCTTTTGTCCAAAGTGACCACTATAATCAAAAGAAAACATAGAAGAATCAGTGAGTGCTCTTTAAAGATATATTTTATATTGTTTTCAGTGAATTTTTTAAACTGCGTCTACATAATATGAGAACATCAGGACGAAAATTGAATTCAGTCAACCAGAAATTTCTGATTACATTATACCAAAAATACAGATGGAGGATAACAAAATATAAATCCTAAAGCTTCACAGAAAACTTTTATGTTTTATTTTTTTGTCCCTACCCTTTCTGCCTCCCTAGGCTCCCATTTAATACCACTCCACTGAATCTTTTTACTTTGTACCCTCTCTTTCTTTGGGATTTCAAAGATTTTGAGTGAGAGATTGCATTCCCATTTATCTTTGAGAAGCTTGACAAAATTCTTGCTCTGCTTTTGTTTACTCTTTTCAGGCTATCATTCTACTTCCCAAGGTTGATTTCACTTCTGAAATGTCTTCTCATATCTTCCCAGTCATAAGAGACACCATTTTCCTCATCCAACTTTAGATTAAAAAAGGAAAACCACTTAATATAATTATTCAAACCAACCAGCACCCTTCTTTCAAGCAGGGAGGTTTCATGACTCAACATATGAGTCACCTAACTTGCCCCTGATTTTGGAATTCCTACAATTTCAGCTACTTCAACTGAATCATCTAATGTTGAGCTGTATTCTCCAGATCTTCCTTTTCCTTGTTCCTTTCCTCTTGGCCCCTTTTGATCCATTGCCTTATTTATTTATTTAATTCCTGGCTCCTGTGTGGTCCTTGTTTCCTCACTGATCATCACAATCTTTTGTTCATTGAACTGATTGATTTAAATCGTTCACATATTGATTGATTTCCTTTTCTGAGTAAGGCACTATGCCAGGTGCAATGAGGAATTTAAAAAAAAAAGATCAAACACAGATAGCTCCAAGGATCTCACAGTATAATAAAGATAAAGCTTACACACATACAACTAAAATACGGAAAAAATATAAGAACATACCATAAGAGAGATGCAGAAAATATGAGTTCTGAAGTAAGAGGGATTACTGGGATAGGAGGAAGCTTAGATCATAGAATGAGAAAAATTTTCCAAGGAAAAAGTGAGGATGGATAGGACTTGAAAACTCAAGATATGTACAAGTTGGAGGTGGGCGGGTGAGCAGAGGAAAGGAGTAGAAAGGAAAGCATTCCAAGGAAGAAACAATATGAGTTGTATCAGGCACAGAAATCTAGTATGAAATATTTGTGTTTGGATTAGAGCTCAGTCTGAATGAAAAGAAGAGCCGTTAAAAAAAGAGTAGCCACCTCCATTTTATTTAAAACCATTTTGTTAAAGCCATTTTACTAGTTTAAAGAATTAATAAGATATTTATCCACATAAGAATCAGAGACTTTTGTCATGTGAAATAAATGATTAGTAAGAACAAGTATATGCCTAGCACTTTAGGATTTCTATTTTCTTTGTGAGGATGGTGGCAAGGTCATTTACTAAGAGTGAGGGGATAGATATAGTGTCAGGTGTTTGTGGAGAAAATCATTATCACTTAATTCTGCAATAATGACTCATTAGATGATAGCTATTACTATCATATATACCCTTGACCATTCATATTCAGACCGTAGTTCTTACACAGTATCTAATTCTTGTTACAGAGTGCAAATTTAGTTATTCTCAACAAATTCTTTTTCTTTTTTTAAGTAACTTATTTATTTATTTTATTTTTGGCTGTGTTGGGTCTTCGTTGCTGTGCGCGGGCATTCTCTAGTTGCAGCGAGCGGGGGCTACTCTTTGTTGTGATGCATGGGCTTCTCATTGCAGTGGCTTCTTTTGTTGTGGAGCACAGGCTCCAGGTGCGTGGGCTTCAATAGTTGTGGCATGCTGGCTCAGTAGTTGTGGCTCTTTGGCTACAGCACAGGCTCAGTAGTTGTGGCGCACGGGTTTAGTTGCTCCGTGACATGTGGTATCTTCCTGGACCAGGGCTCGAACCCGTGTCCCCTGCATTGGCAGGCGGATTTTTTTTTTAACTTATTTATTTATTTATTTTTATTTTTGGCTGCATTGGGTTTTTGTTGCTGTGCATGGGCTTTCTCTAGTTGTGGTGACTGGGGGCTACTCTTCATTGCAGTGCACGGGCTTCTTATTGTGGTGGCTTCTCTTGTTGTGGAGCATAGGCTCTAGGCTCACGGGCTTCAGTAGTTGTGGCACACAGACTCAGTAGTTGTGCACGGGCTTCGTTGCTCTGTGACATGTGGGATCTTCTTGGACCAGGGCTTGGAACCACGTCCCCTGCATTGGCAGGCAGATTCTTAACGACTGTGCCACCAGGGAAGCCCTCAACAAATTCTTTTACGAGTCTAGAATTAAAGAACTCTTTCAATTATTATTAAACATAATTTCCTTAACCAGATGGATTTTATTGGATTATTAGATTTAAGGTTTTCATACTCAAAATTGCACAATATAAGCAACATTTCTTTGGAATTTTATCTAGGTTTATCTTTGCCCAGGTATCGTGCCAGTTACTCTTTCTCATGTCTCAGTGACTCTGAGAAATGTGTGTGTGTGTGATTTTTTTGTTGCCCTCTCTTTCCTTTTAAAAATTGACCATAAGATCCTTGAAATGAAGGAGATCCTCTGCATTGCACAGAATGGTGAAAAAGGAAACAGAAAAGAGATGCAAGGACTCAGTAAGAGATGAAAGGACTCTGATTCCCTGACAAGCATATTTGGAGGGAAGAAAAGCCCCAGGGAAGACTTAAAAAATAATTAAGCTGAAGTTTAATCCCTGAGATCTGTAGGACATTGGAAAGAGCGGAGATGCCACAAATTGGCTGAGAAGTGGAGTGTGAGCTCAGCAGGCAGTAGCCAAAGAATGGAGCCTTTCTAACGGCTGAGATGTGTATCACCTACATCAGTGCCTGTTCCAGGTCACCAGCTTTAACATCCACTGGCGTCTGTGACTCTCGCTTTGGATTTTATGGGCTCTGAAATAATCATATGACATATATGACTTGTCAGAAAGAGTAAAAAGAAAATGAAAATTTGCAAATCTATTATGTCATCTATCATCACTTTTGAAAAGAATTTGGTGTTTAAAAGTTATATGTTAGACACATTTGGGTGAAAGATAATTTCTACTTAAGTATACCATTTCTACTGGTTTGAAAGAGAGCAGCAATTCTTGGGAAAGAAAAATCTTTATGTAGTTCTTAACCCTGTAACACGTTAACAATGCATTCTATAACCTTGTAAGCTAAGATCTTGTTTTTTCATGAAATAATGACTTAGTATTAGCTTCATAATTGTAATTCAGAGTAAAATTTAACAGTAAAGAGAAAAAATAAGCTTTGTCATCATAGGACTGAATTATCCCTAACGGCCCCTCCAGCTACAAGTGTAGGACATATCTGAGTGCCTAAAATTATTTTTTCATACAGTTCTTTTAAGAGGAGGAAAAGCCATGCTTTAATGGTTATAGTAGCTATTTTTATGGTTTGCTAAATAATTAACCTGATTCACAAATAGGACATATTCTGAAAACTCAGTTTTCATTGCCCATGGTATTACTGCTGCATTTTATAACCGTTCACCATACCAAGTTCACATTTGCTGGTGCAATGATGCGGCAAAAGCCAGGGCATAGATTTGGTGGAAAGAAACGTCAAGTATGTAAGAGAAGTCAAGAGATGAGAGAGAACTCAAAATAATCCTAACAGATGAATAATACAAATTTATCCAGACAACGGGTGGGTCAAGTCAGGCGTATTACTGAACATTTCATTCTGTTACACCTTATAGTCATTTTTTATGTAGCTACTTTCCAGTATAATTATATCCACTCATTCAGTAAGGATTTACTAGACCCCTTCCTTGTGGCTGCAGCAGAGAAACGGGAGACATGGTCAGATAAAGAGATAACTACAATAAAATGTAGAAACACAGTGTTCTATTTCAGTACAGTTCAGCTCTGATCATTGATAGGGCATGAACTCAGCTAGTCTTGGTGTGTCCCATAATCTCATCTGGAAATGGGGATAATGACACAAACGTGGCCCATGTCATTCAGCCCAACTGTATAACTTGTAAGTCTTCAAGCATAATAGTAGGACGTAGTGTATGGCTTGATGTTTAGTTATCTATAATATAGCCAGAACATATACGGAGAAAGGCAGAATTAACGTGACCTGACGCACCAATGCAATCCAGAAGAGCAGAAGAGCCATGGCAGAAAGACTGCTGCTCTGGCCTCTCCCGTTGCGGAGCACAGGCTCCCGACACGCAGGCTCAGCGGCCATGGCTCACAGGCCCAGCCGCTCCGTGGCACGTGGGATCTTCCCTGACTGGGGCACGAACCCGCGTCCCCTGCATCGGCAGGCGGACTCTCAACCACTGCGCCACCAGGGAAGCCCGAGATGTACTATTTTTAACTAACTTTAATCAATCAATTGGTTCACACAACTCACAACCTGTTGATACTCTAGAAGTTCAAGACAATATACCTTTCTTTAACCTCACCCCCACTGAACCGAAAATCTCTTGCCTAAAGTTCCACAAACTTTTCCTCCCTCCCTCCGCCTACTTTCTTATACATGTCACCTCCACAGCTTCCTGCATTCCTACTGCTTCCCTTCTCATCCGATGTATGATGGGTATTCCTGCCTCCCCATGTTTGTTTAAAAATGAGGCATGACTCAGCAAACCTTGCAGATCCTCCCACACCAAGGTGAAGCCTACCTCATCAGGGAAGTCCACTCTGATGATCCCTAGACCTATTACTCTCTTCCACAGCTTACTGGTTAGGGAGGATGGGCTCCATCTGGTTTCAGACATTGACTTGGACTCTATACGACCTTGGGAAGGTTGCCAACCATCCTGTCTCCATTTCCTCATCTGTAAAATAAAGATATTTTCACTTACCTTATGACTTTGTTGTAAGTATTAAATAAGATAAATCTAGTAAGGTGCCAGGAGCCATGCCCAGCATACTGAGTGCATGATAACTATTCTCTTTTATTAGCAGAAATAACAATGACAACAGTCACGATTAATTAAGCACTACTATCTGCCAGATGCTGTGTCCTGCATAACCTTGCAAGGCAGATATTATTATGATCAGTTTACTCCTGAGGAAAATAAAGACCTAAATGGTTAGGAAATGTACCAAAGGCCACACACTGAGTAATAGATAGAGCTAAGACTTGAAGATACTTCAACCTAATTTCAAAGCTGATGCCTTTTGTTTGCTTGTTTCTAATTTCGGCATATTCCCCTCTGTTGTTAAAGTAAAAGAGGAGGAAAATACATTTATAGAATGCTTTACTGTAAGCAGGCCCTAACCTGGTCTCATTTTTTTCCAGTTAACTGGGTGCTCTACATGTAATCCAGATGGCCACTGAGGGCTCTCTACCCTGTGAGAAATGAATCACATTTTCTAGAGCTCTTTATTCTGCACTTTACAAGAAGGCTAGTCTTGCACCAGGACTGTTTTTTCTCCTGGAAAGTTCTGGCTTGGAGCTCCAATGCCATGTCTTGGCTTCAACTTCTGGCTCCTGCTGAAACTTTCAACCTCATTCTTCTCTCTCCATGCATACCTGTAGATTCTGTTCCATATTCACTTACACATGGCACTCCTTGGTTTCCTCCTAAAGCAACTACATAAGAAGACTGTACTTGAGATTTGGAGCAGTAGAGGACATTTAAATTACAGAAGCACAAACCGCTTAACAACAAATGTTCAATTTCCTTGGTCTTAAAACACCATTAGACTTCCACTAGGAACCACTTACTTTCCCATTTTCTCCCTAAGGTCCATGATCTTGCCATGTGGTTTAACTCCCTTTCTTCCCCTCAGAACTCTCTTTATATCCCCTTTTTTGGTGGAATACTCCTTAAATTTTCATTCCTTTTATCCCTAAGAGACCTACAGACAGATTTATTGTCCCACTGATATAAATTTTGCCATCACCTTCACTGCCACTCCAAAAGAGAGATGTTGCTGTAGTCCATTTGGATTTCATATGTCCGTGTTTTCCCACTATTAAATAGATACTTAAATTACTGTCAGTTCACACTTTTCAACTGTAAATGTAGCATATGCCCACTTCAGTCTTAAACTCTGAGAGAAAGAGCCTTGTCATACTCCTCTCTCTTTCCCTTACAGTATATGGAGTATAGTCTTGCAGATTAAAGATGACGATAATGTTGTATTGGCTAATCTATTAGATATGACTAGAGTATGTTGTAGAATCATAGGGAAAAAAAATATCTCTCTCTCTGAAACTCTTTTCATAGATCAGAAACTTCAGAAAAGCTGGATGTGACCAGTGATGCACTATTAAGAACAGACTAAAGAAAAAAGAAAATTAAAATGAGAAAGAAAGAGAAAAACAATAGAGATGGTGGGGAAAAAGAGATGGGTAAGGAGTCGAGAAAGAAAAGGGATGAGATGGAGGTGGCAGTTCAAACCTGTTAGTTTCCTATCCAACAACCAGTACACTCTCCTTCCTTTTTAACAAGACTCTTAAGTTTGTACAAGAATGCAGCTCATAAAAATCTGGAGATAGGGACTTCCCTAGTGGCACAGTGGTTAAGAGTCCGCCTGCCAATGCAAGGGACACAGGTTCGATCCCTGGTCCAGGAAGATCCCACATGCCACGGAGCAACTAAGCCCGTGCGCCACAACTACTAAGCCTGTGCTCTAGAGCCCGCAAGCCACAGCTACTGAGCCCTTATGCCACAACTTCTGAAGCCCCCATGCCTAGAGCCTGTGCTCCGCAACAAGAGAAACCAGGTCAATGAGAAGCAGGCGCACCACAACAAAGAGTAGACCCCACTCTCCGCAACTAGAGAAAGACCACGTGCAGCAACGAAAATCCAATGCAGCCAAAAATAAGTAAATAAAATAAATAATTTTTTTAATCTGGGGATAATTCCTGATTATTTTAAACCCATTGTTGTAATCTCATTGCCTTTGCCAATTAAATATTCAGGCAGCCACCTTTGATGCCATTCTAGTCAGCAAAATGTGAGAAGAGTTATGCTGGGGATAAAGCTTGGAAAGGTTTCATCACACTTTAATAAAATGAAGCACAATGAAATGTCCAGATGTTGTTATATCTAGGTGATATAGCTGGACTGAGACAGCCATCTATTTAGTGACCATTAGGGGATCCAAATTGAGAACAGTGCAGTGAAAGATGAAAAGGAAATAGGTTCTCGAATCTGTCACAGAACAACCAAACAGATCAGCCTTGAAACTACTCTATTTTCTAATTTCTGATTATTTAAGGTAAACATCATTATTTAAGGCAATTGTGTCAGGTTTCTGTTACTTAAGTAAAAGGTTAACCGAAACAGGGGTTTTAAGCAAGGTAAAGGTACAGTCACATCTCCGTTTTAATGCAATTAAGTTGGATGAACTGTCTAGAATTCATCTGTCAGAGGAGGCAAGAAGATCAGTTAAGAAGTATACCCATTTAGTGAAGAAAAGTCAGTGAGGGTGAACTTGAAAGTTCAGTGGGGAAACAAAGAAGGAAATGACTGCAAGTGATATTGGAGAAGAGAAATCCATAGGACTTTGACAACTGGTTAAACATGAGAAAGCAAGAAAGAGGAGACAGGGTAAGTTAGAATTTCTGAAAATGGGGTGCTCAAATAAGGAAGTCAAAAAGAAACTTATTTACAGGGTCAAAAGATTTGTTTCAGACATAGGGTAGAGATACTGGCATGGCATTTGAGTGGAGAAATCCATCAGGCAGCTGGAAATACTAAAATGGAGATTCCAGGAGGGATCAGAACTGATGTTGATGTTCACACAGTGGTGATAGTTAAGACAAAACCGTGGAATGGGGGTAAACATACAAAAGATAGTGAGTGGGGACAGGGAGAAGTGGATATAAGAGAGGAGAGAGAGGATCTGGAGAACCACTTATGTTTAAGAGAAAGTACAAGGGAAAAAACATCAGTTAAAGATGTGGAAAAAGAGGGAAACTAGGATATAAAAATGTAATGGAAAGTGAGGGAAGAGAGATTTGCATGCAGGAGAGGAAGGATAAAAGGACAGACACTCCTGGAAGGTAAAGGAGATCAACACTATAAAGATAGCAAAGGATTCTGGGACTAGGAGCTGTTGGTTCATTAGTGAATGTGGTTTAAGTGACGTGATAAGAGGTGAAAAGCAAATTCCAAGGAGCAAGAAGTATAGAAATTGAAAACATTCTATCTTGGGAGGTTTGAATTTTAAAAGGAGAAATATGTAAGAATCAAGGTAGAAGAAAAGTTTATGTATAAAGAGAATCTGAACATTTTGGAAGGCAAGCGTAGTCAGTAGAGGGAAAGATGAGAGAGAACTGCTTACTCTATTCCAACTAAGGTTATAATGCTATTTGTCTCTGAAACAATTTACTTAAAAGTTGTATGTGTGTGAACGTGTATATATATATATGTAGATGTATATATGTGTGTGTGTGTATATGTACACATTCTAACACACACACACACACACACACACACACACAAGCAATTTATTACAGAACAGTGGTAAACACAGATCTTTCCAGCTCTGAGAGCTGTTGTAGATTCCCAGCCAATGAGTTTTAGTATATTAGAACCTAAGCTGTCTCAGCCACCACACCATACTGAATTGTGTTTTTGTCTTCCACAACCTCCCTCCCTGAAATTTATTTTATATTACAGAGGACACCAAATGGCTGGCCCATAGTTTTGACTAATAATGTCTGACCAAAGGTGCCGGAGCTAGAACAACCACCACAAAACAAAGGAAAGCATACTGGACATAAACATAAACGTTTTGCAACAAGTTCCGGGTGCCATCAAGGAAATGATTATGTTGGCAGAGGGTAGTAATCAGCAGACACGTCTGCACTGGGGGCAGGCCACTGACAAGAAAAGCTTCATAAACGTCATTGCAGCCTGAGAGCATTGGCCACCAAGTATGTGAATTGTAGCTGGAAGAAAATGTGGCTGAAGGCCAGTTATAACTTCAAGGAATTTGAAGAAAACAGAAGATATTTTTCCAAAGGGCGATTCTGGGAACAACTTTCAAAGACAGAATACCATAGATACTTCATGTAGCAGTGATTCAGTTGTACCCCCATTTCCAAGAATGTATATTTCAGGCTAATAGAGCAATGTGTAGGATGGAACAAGAGCTCAGAGGAAGATAAACGTACAAGCAAAAGAATTCACATTGGAAAGGACAGATTATTCCCCCTAATTTTCCACATATGTTAAATTGATAACAATACAGAGAAGTTTTCAGATGGGGAAGAGGTGAACCAAGATGATAGAAGTTGAGACCATCTGTTAGACTTGGGTACAGGGAGGACTAGGTAGAGATTTGGAAATAATAGAAAAAGTTTGGAGCAGCATTTTGACAAATGCAATAAGACTTCTGCTTAAACACTGTGAACTGTACACAGGAAATTCCCATCCCGAACCCACACCAAATGACAATAAAGGAATGAAAAAAGGCAGTAACCTACCAGAGTAAAGCTAAGTAGAGAGGATAGAGAGGAGACCAGAGATTTTAGCAAAAATTTGAAAGCTAGTAAGCAGATGAGTGGATGGTAACTGACTTTAAAATCTTGAGAAAATTGAAGCATAAACTTGTAATGGTAGAAATAAGAGATGCCATGTTGTTTCATTACAGTAGGTCCCAGGAATGTGAAATACAAGGTACTTTTGAGGGCTGAGTTGTGAGATGAGGTTAAAAAAGAAATATTTGCTGAAAGTCTTTTTTGAAGAAATTGGCCATTCAGATCCCCTCTGCCACAGGGTGCAACAAGGTGACCCTCCGTTTCAACCCAGCGGAGCGTTTCTAGGGATGGTGGCAATGAGGGAAGCTTCCTATTGCATCAGAGGCAACAAGGTTCTGGGTCAGCTGGAGCAGCAATGCCCTTCCAAGACTAATTCTGCAATGTGGCTCTGGAAGATGTTTCTGAAAATTCAGCCTTAAAAACTGTTTATCCATCGAACCTTTGAACTATCTGATATCTCTCAATAAATTCCTTCCTGGTTAAACTAGCTCAAGTGTGAGTATCTGCTAAAGCTTAAACTATGCCTACCCTATGATTCAGCAGTTTCACTCTTAGATTAATACACGACAGAAGGATTGCATATATATCTAACAGAAGACTTGTAAAAATATTTATAGCAGCTCTATTCATAATAGCCAAAAACCAAAATGCCCATCAAAAATAGAATGAATAAATTTTAACATATCTTATCGTGGAACAGCACATATCAATTTAAAAAAAGAACAAACTACTGCCACACATAACAACATGTAAGTATCTCATTGACAGTGCTGAGCAAAAGAAACCAGGGACAGAAGAGTCCTTACCATGTGATTCCATGTGTATGAAAGTTTAGGAATAGGTAAAATTAAAACTAATCTCTGGTGATAAAAGTGAGAATAGTGGATACCTCAACAGAGAAGTATGTAATGAGAAGGGGCACTGAATAGGCTTCTGGGCTTCTAAAAATGTTCTAGTCTTGATCGGGGTGCTGGATATGGAGTGTATACATATGTAAAACCTCACTGGGCTATATTTATGTTATACTTCAATGTAGCAAGAAAGAAAGGAAAAGAGGCAGGGAGAGAGGGAGGGAGGGAAGGAAGGGAGGAAGGAAAGAAGGAAGAAAGGAAGAAGACTAGCTAGAGTAGATTCTATGGCTGGCAACCAGAAATCCTGACTAGAGCAAGAGTAAATAAAAAATGAATAACAGTCTGATGTATGATTAGATAGCAAGAATATATAGTGGGCTTAAATCCGTACTTTTTCCAGCAACATCCATCAGCTCTGGAGTATAATTAGAGGAAGAGGACTAATGCTGAGTGCCTATAGCATGTATTATATGAGGGCACTTTTCATGTGCCTTCTCATTTAAACCACATAATCACTCTGAGGGAGGTATTACCATCTTTATGTTTAGAGCAGGTGATAGATTCAGAAAAGTTAAATCATTTGAGAGTAAAGAGTAGTAGAGTGGAAATTTGATTCAAGCCTCCCTGACTTCAGTAACCATTTGCTTTCTGTGACATTCTGCTTGGAAGAGTAAGAAGCCTGGGCTTGGAAACTAGAAAAGCAGTTATAAAAGAAGGTCAAGGGTCATGGTAATCTAGGGGTAAACTCTTCACTGGATACAGTCTAGGTAAAAGTGAAAATGTCATCAGGAGATATATCAGAAAATAAAATCATGTTAAAGGACCAAAGACCATACTTAGTATGAAAAGTCGATGTAGTATGAGAGGAGAGAAGTTAGGGTGAAAGCTTAGAATCTTAGAGATGGAAAAATCAAGAGTAATGAAAATGTTCAACTGGTAGAGAACAGTTGAATATATGAGTACTCAAGATATATGGAATTTTGCAAGCCTTTAAAAGCAGATGTTGGAAATGTAGCACAGGCCTACCCTCGGTCACAGTTTGTTGGCAATAAATCAAGAGAAATATGCCAGAAATTACTGAGTGTCTCATAGCTTCATGGAAATAAGGAACAGGCCTGGTTCAGTGAACTCATGGTTCACATGCAAAGAAAAAATATGAAATGTAAAGGATAGCTTACAAATGATATGTACAAGTAGGTCTGTCTTTCAAATTAATTTTTTTTACATTTTCTTTTGTAGACCCATATACCTATTTGATTTATGTATTTCATTTTGTTTTGTTTTAGTTCTTCCATAATGAACACTTCCCACAAATGCAGTGTTTGGGAAATGTCTGGTCATTGTCCTGGTTTGGCAAATACTGGCTGTTTCATTCTTTCTAGTTGTATAACTACAAATGGAAATGAAGCCGAAATTTTAGAAGCTGATAAAAACTTATTCTGAATTTTCCTCTCTCAATATCTTCATCATCTTTCTCTTCCTACTATTTCCTTTTTATATAAATTATGAGGGAGAAAGGTAAAAGGGAGAATGGGAAATTCCTTTGCGATGAAGGTAACACAGTTAGGAAAGGGGCATGTTGACTGCTTACTACTGTTGGTGCGTTGTCATTTTAGGTTTAAGTCATTCCTAAGTTAGAATCAGTGTATGGCATATTCATAACTGCTTTCATTTTAGGTTAGTCAAAGTGCCAATAAGCTGAACTTTTGTATACTGCCTTGGGTGCTTCCCAGCCTCTTGTAATTAATTCTGTCTAAAAGGTGTAATGAATGATCTCAAGCCTATAGGTCATGAAGGGACCACTATTTGAGCCTACAGACCATGTCGGGAAACCAAGTTATCTGGTGAGAATCCATCAAAATTGCTGGAGTAAAATTATTGTTTTTTCCTGTATTTGAAATAAATCTTCTCTCTGTGTACTTTAATATCTTCCATGAACAAAAAGGGTTGCTCCATACCACACCTCTATATTCACATACTATGTTGAGGTTTGTTTCTATGGTCATTACAGTAAGATTTTTTTTTTTTTTTTTTTTTTTTTGCGGTACGCGGGCCTCTCACTGTTGTGGCCTCTCCCGTTGTGGAGCACAGGCTCCGGACGCGCAGGCTCAGCGGCCATGGCTCACGGGCATAGCCGCTCCGCGGCATGTGGGATCTTCCAGGACCCGGGCACGAACCCGTGTCCCCTGCATCGGCAGGCAGACTCTCAACCACTGCGCCACCAGGGAAGTCCCCTACAGTAAGATTTTGATTTTTCTTATTCCTGACTGCCTTCAGGAAGGAAACAGAAAATATAATGATTAAGGAATCAAGCAAATGTTTTGTTTTTGCTCTTGTTTTCTAAGTAAAGCACAGGGAAACACCCTTGTAAATGGAGCCCACATACTTAGTCAGCTGGACCCTCCACAACTTCACAAGTGCACATCTTTGAGAATGACTTACATTTTCAGGCAGAGAATTCCTTCTAGAAGTCCAGTATTTTGAAGGCATCTCCATCAACCAGAAACATCCAGAGATATAGAAATTACTCAAGTGTCACATTGTGGTGAATTCAAAAAAAAGATGCTATAATAACCTCTGCCTCTTCCTATAAATAAGCAAATAAAAAGAGACCCCCTTTATCAGATCAACTGGTTTCTGACATTTAACATATATTTGTGGATATAAAATAAGGTGATTAAATGTGAGTTTTCTGCAAATGCTCAAGAGCTATTATTAAAAGCTACATAAGAATTGTATCATCAAATAGACACCTAGGACCCCATACAGGCTTCACTGATGGGCACTGATGGATATGAGAAGAAACATTTAGCTGTTTGACTTTTTGTTACAACTGACCAGCAAATTTCTCCAATTAGTCATTCCAGTGATATGATATTCTGTATCGTTTCCCCCGACCCTTGAAAACTGATAAAAGGTATTTGCCTTTTCTAATCCAAGTCATAGAAGGTGAAGGCAGGAAAAACCCGGGGGAGTAATTAAATCGACCATCTTTGAGTTGGCAGTTCTATAAGCTGCTGGAGGCAACTTAGGGTCATTACTAGTACCTGGGTTAGTTCCACACCTGAAAGGATTTATTTTCAGGGCCTATGGAACGAGAACAAGGAGTAGTGCTGGCAGTCTCCAAGGGCAACAATACAGAGAGCAGTGCCCAAGTTGGGTCATCCCAGTCAGAACTAGCTCAGCTGTATAGGCTGTGTGTTGGGAGATGCCCCTTTAACTGCCCAAATTCACTGCTTCTTGTCAAATTCATATTAAAACTTCAGATCTTTCAGAAAGACACCTTCAGCTTGGCTAAAAGAAGATTCTGATATATTTTAATACTAGCACTTATTCAGATTCCTTGAGGGCAGAAATTTTGTCTCATTCATTCTATATCCTTAGTACCCACCACAGAGTCTAGCAAAAAAAGGTGCTTGATCATCTTTTGTGGATAGAATTGTTGACAGCTGCTAAAGGCACTTTACCAGATTCCTAAATATGATATTCTGGCCAATACCACTGTCCCATTTTTTTTTACTGAGTTAGATATTAATGCATATATGGTTTAGAAAAAATATAATAAACTTTATTTATAGAATTGCCTCTATTGGACCAATGTCACCTGGAAAAATGGCATTTCCATGTGGTTCAACTTCATAACTCAATTTGGTTTTATAGCATTTATATTTTTCAAGGCATGTTCTTAGTAGGAAAAAATTCTCCACTACCTCTTAGAGTCTCCAGCTGAGCCTAAGAAATAAACTGACAGAAAAGAGATTAACAGGAGAAAAGCATACAAATTTTACTAAATTTTTACATGTACATGGGAAACTTCACAAGAGAATAAAACCAGAGGAAGTAACCAGAGCAGGAAGCTTTTATATACCTTAGACAAAGAAATGATCAATTTGTGCAGAAATTGCAAGACAGAGCGGTTTGGGCTAGGGGTAGCAAATGATGAAGTAACTAGGAAGATAAGTGTTAGTTAACAAGATTTGTTTGTACAGATTTTTCAGCCCCCAATTCCCCAACTCTAGTGATAAGAATGTCTTCTTTCCTCCTGGTACAGGGAGGGTACCTTTCATTTGAGAGTTTTTTCTCCTGCTTTCAGGAAGAAAAAGGAAGGTCAGAGTGTCTTTCTTACACCTGCTGTTTCTTAAGTGCCTTTATTTCAAAATAATCAACACGCCAAAGGAAACATATTCTGTTTTCCTTCACCATGTATAGTGTTACTATGAGGTATGTTAAGACAGGAGCATGCGCATTTTACAGATGAGGCCCAGAGTGGTTAAGTGCTTTCCCAAGGTTTCCCAACATTGCAGACCCAGCCGATGTTAAAATCAGCTCTTTTGCCTCAGTTCATTCCACCATCCTTGCCAACAGTACTGAAAGTAAAATATGTATATATGTATATATATATATATATATATATATATCTTTCCTCCTTTTTATATATGTTCCCCTAAAGAGCATTAGATTCTGTGTGTTCATCAAGTTAGAAAGGATACCTGTCACTTTAAGAGCTGATGGACCAAGATGCAGTTTGAACACTGAAAATGCATGTTTAAATACAGAGCAATAGGGAATGAAGTATTATAACCAAAACGTTATTCAAACCATTTAACAGGCTAAAACTCCTAAATCCCAACAAGCCCTAAATCACCCCTACCAAAAGTTGGAATCATTTTTAAAGAGGTTACCAAGACATGTTTTGTTATTATCCATCCATACACTTGTTAGGTTTCAAAATGAAACCTTATAAAAGATTTTCTACCCCTGTCCTCTGGGAAATTTTCAACTGCCCAGTTTTATTTTTTGCCCATAGCCAAAACTAGAATTAATTTACATAAAATATTCCCCCAAGCCGTAAACCATTTAAGCATTTTTTTTCCCAGAAGTAATTTTGCTATTACTGTTTTCTGTTTAAAAAAAAAAAAAGTATATATATATATATATATATATATATATATATACACACACACACACAAACATATATGTATTCATATGAAACAATCTCAATGACATCTGGGGTTTTTTAAGAAGAAATTTAGTTCTTGAATAAGGATAAATATTATTTTCATCTAAAAATCTGATTAAAGCTCATCAAAGTCTGACATAGTGAAAAACAAAACCTAAATAAATTTTTTTGGTATCAAAAATTCAGATAAACCTGGAACTAAGGAGTATTTTTTTCATATTTTACTTAAATTCTGAGCTATTCTTACCCCCCAAAGGTTTAAACTAATAATCACTCAAATTCCCCAAAACCTCAAGTTCATATTTTAACATATTTAATAATGTCCAAATACTGTCAAATTCTGATTTGACTAAAGTTTTCGCAATTGACTTGTCCCATGGGTATTCAAAATCAAGTTTTCATATTGTATTTTTAGGAGCAAATGTGAAATAGATATAATAGTTCCTAAAAATACCCTAAAGCTCATTATAGTTTTCTCCCCCAAAGTCTAAAAGTACAGTGTGTCTTCTGTGAAGGCTATCTCTGCTGGGCAATACCGTTTCCAGAAGACAATTCTAGAGGTGACTCTCCTGGGTCTGTGAGTGGAACAGCAAGGCAGGGGAGAAACAAGAAGGTTTGAGCCATCTGGAGGCTTGATTCAATGGACATACTTGCATAAAAGATTTGATTCAGAGCAAACACTTGAAATACCTCTGAAAGAACAGCAGCTGAGGAAGAGAAGATGAGATTTGAGAAAGCAGAGGGGTTGCTGTCTGGGCAAATGGATAGGTAACCAAACAGTGAACCACTTCTGTGCACTGTGACAATACCCTGAAGTTCAGCCACCCTCCTGGGATCTGCCTTGTTGCCGCAAAAGTGACTGTTTCCCCAGTTAAAAAAAAAAAAAAAAAACCCACCAGTGTTCCAAATAACATGTGCTTCACAGTTCACTCAGCCTGTTATACGATGAAATCTTGCTGTTTATGCACTGCCAGGAGTGGACCCATTTACATACAATCCACATGGCATCACCAAATTTTCAGAATTACCCCAGATGGTACAACACACGATTAACTATGTGCACATGGGAAAAAACTCGTAACTGTCACTCAGTCTCCCTGCCCCTTTGTGATGCATGGCACTGCGGGGTTAACATGACATCCTAATTGGGGGTTCCAGGGAGGACCTAAATTTCTTTTCCATTGTATCCCTATTCCTTAAGGGTCATCCTGCCCTCAGACAAGCTAATCCGTTCACCACCTCCTTTAAGCAAAAATATACTACCTCCTAAGAATAGGATATCTTACAGTAACTAATCTTGTGTGTATGTCGTGTGTGTGTGTGTGTGTCTGTATGTGTGTGTGTGTGTATGTGTTTCATTCATCAACAAATATTTACTGAGTATCTCATAAATACACTAGACCCACTCCAGGCAATGGAGATACAAAAATAAAAAAGAAAGGCAAGGTCCCTTCTCCCATAGAGCTTCCTCTAGTAGAAGACAGATAATAAGCAAGGGAAAAAATAAGCAAGGTAGTTTCAGAGATAGTAATTAGTCATTTCATTTACAATGAGCTATGATTTCTAAGAAATCATTTTACATACTAAAATAAATTTAACCCATAAATTGTTTTCGTATGTAATGAAAATATGAAATACGAAGGCTGACCTGTTCCAGTGTTTAGACACTCAGTTAAATTTTTTCTTTTCCATTTTGCAGTTTTCTTTTCATATTTTGGGGCCATTAGTTGCCTTTTCTAGTCACAAACATTTTTGTAGACTCTTAAAAAGAGCCTAGAGCCTTGGGACTGTGTTCATAAACCCTGATGAATAAGTGGACTCTCCTTGTAGACTATATAAAGGTCGGTATTTCATGCTGAGGGTGAGGGGAAGATTTACTACATACTGGGGGAGCTCAGCCTTCTTCTGTCCCAACACACAAGGATGCACACTCCCTTTAGTTACAGGGTTCAACTCAGAGGGTATTTCTAACTCAGGGGCTTATCAGAAACTCCATAATTCAAAGAGTCATGTACCAAAATGTTCATTGCAGCTCTGTTTACAATAGCCAGGAGACGGAAGCAACCTAAGTGTCCATCATCGGATGAATGGATAAAGACGATGTGGCACATACATACAATGGAATATTACTCAGCCATAAGAGGAAACAAAATTGAGTTATTTGTAGTGAGGTGGATGGACCTAGAGTCTGTCATACAGAGTGAAGTAAGTCAGAAAGAGGAAAACAAATACCATATGCTAACACATATATATGGAATCTAAGGGAAAAAAAAAAAAAAGGTCATGAAAAACCTAGGGGTAAGACGGGAATAAAGACACAGACCTACTAGAGAATGGACTTGAGGATATGGGGAGGGGGAAGGGTAAGCTGTGATGGGGCGAGAGAGTGGCATGGACATGTATGCACTACCAAATGTAAAATAGCTAGCTAGTGGGAAGCAGCCGCATAGCACAGGGAGATCAGCTCAGTGCTTTGTGACCACATAGAGGGGTGGGATAGGGAGGG